>NC_080672.1:392119496-392420919 GCF_030247195.1 Topomyia yanbarensis
CTTCGTCAAAATCGAATTTCTTTTTACCTTTGTCAGCCAGCCCCATCTTTTCACGCGCTTCTTTAAACTTTTCCGGGTCTTGAGCCAAACGGGCCGCTTCTTCACGGTCATAGCCTTGGCCGAGAAGCAGTCTAAATCGCTTTCTAGCCGCACTATTAAACCGAGGACGTTCCTTCTTTTCTGCCGGTTTATTGCCATCAGCTTTAGATTCCTCTTTAACGGTACCATTAGGAGTAGCTTCGCTGGTAGACTTCGATTCTTCGCCGGCAGCAGCCGCAGGCTCAGTTTCCATTGCCGTTGGCGCTTCTTCGGCGGAAGACTCTTCCTTGACTCCGTTGGTGGCGGGGACCGAATCCGCGGAAGGCGATGCCTCTTGCTGTTTCGGTTGCTCCCCCTCCCCTGACGCTTGGGGCGCTTCTGGCCCCTGAGTTGCTGCAGTTGATTCGTTCTCGGCGGTACTCATATCGAAAACACGGCTAAAGTATACAGAAGAAAATTAGTTGTAGCATTAAACACTTGCGTTCCATCAATAAACTAAATTACAACTCAAATATAATATTAATTGGTATAATATAACGTAGAACAGTTGATTCTGTAAAACATAAATCCCGTTATACTAGAAAAGCCCAATTCTTTTTTACTGTGTAACGTGGCTTGGAAAATGGCGTCGCAATGGAAGTTTTTCAATCACCGCAATAATCATCTGAGCTGAAAATCTTATAAAACTCAACTATGTGTGGTCTATTAATAACATACCTGTCGTAAAGTTTACTTATTTTCAGTTTTTTAAATAATTATTCCTATTGGAACAGAAACACTATTCGAAGGTCTGACCGCAAATCCTGCAACGTGTTCACACAGCAGAGAATGAAAAACGAATGCTGATCGATAGCCCGCTGTCCGACAAGACCGGCCGAAGTACTTTTTGCTTCGTGCTTTTCATCACACACACATGCATACACAGCCAAGGTAGGTATACAAATGAGGATGAGTTATGGCACCGTTACTCAAATTCATCCAAAATTCTGCCTGGTTTCAGATGAAATTTCGGATCTCATGAAACAAGATATTCAGAGTGGGAATCGGTTGAGAGCTTGAAACCACCCTCTAAGAACGGTTGGTTTCAAAATCGTCCAATGACGGACGTTCGTTGGACCAATTTGGACAACGTCCAAATAACCGTTCAACGAACGTCCATCGTTGGACCCGTGTTGAACGATTTTGAAACAAATTTTTGAACGTCTCAGTGGGCAGGGTGGCCAGACCTACCGATTTATCGGTAGTCCTACCGATTTTGGTCTTCCCTACCGATTCACAGACGACCAAGGCAAAACTACCGATATTTTGTTATTCCTACCTAAAACTACCGATTCTTATTGATTTTGGACACATCTTACTCAACATTCATTTTTTGGGTTGGATTTGGTCTGATATCTGTGTTGTCAGTATTTTACAATTCTATCCCTCTAAGAACGGTTGGTTTCAAAATCGTCCAATAAAGGACGTTCGTTGGACCAATTTGGACAACGTCCAAATAACCGTTCAACAAATGTCCATCGTTGGACCCGTGTTGAACAATTTTGAAACAATTTTTTGGACGTCTCAGTGGGATGTCAATACTACGTTTTTGGGACAACAACCCGGCCTACCGATAACTACCGATAAACTTTTAGTGACCCTACCGATATTAAGGAATTCTATCTGGCCACCCTAGTTGAAACATCCCTCCCTCTAAGAACGGTTGGTTTCAAAATCGTCCAATGAAGGACGTTTGTTGAACCAATTTGGACAACGTTCAAATAACCGTTCAACAAACGTCCATAGTTGGACCCGTGTTGAAAGATTTTGAAACAATTTTTTGGACGTCTCAGTGGGCTCTAAAAACGATCGGTTTCAAAATCGTCCAATGAAGGACGTTCGTTGGACAACATCCAAGTAACCGTTCAACAGACGTCGTTGCGTTGAGTCATCCCACCCAGAGATGCCAGGTACTTTTTTCAAATGTCTACAATAATAGGTTTGTTCCAGTACCAGGAGAAACTGGAAATACTCCGGAGCAAACAGGGAGAAAATCGTTCCTGTACTATCTTCTTCTCTTTTAATGTAGAATACATTTAAGGTTTCAATATAGGGGTCCCGTTTCAAAATATCGGCTGCGGCGCCGCGTCAGATTTTGAACGTTAATAACTTTTATCATACTTAACAGAATGATTTGATTTTTAGACCAATTTGTTGCAAATATGTTCCTCTATGCTGTATTAAAATTTGAAGTATATATAACATGTACTAATAACAAAAAAAATGTGTTTTGAAAAATCTTTCGAAAACGACTCGGAAAAGTGAAAATTTTCAGCCCATCCCGCACAGAGCCGTCGTTATGGTAGACCAACCGAACAATAAAATAATGAAAAGTTTATATATAGGTCCATTACATGTTTGTTCGTATGGTTATTCGCATTGGGTTGCTTGACGAGAGCACTTGGTGGGGGAAAGACGGCATATTCCTTTGGTTAGGCCATTAGAAGCCGGACGGAAAGGAAAGGCTCATGCACGGCACGAGAACGAGCGAGAAAGCGATAGTAGTGCATATTAGCGCGATTATATAAATATCTGTCGGTCGGTTTTTCTCATCATTCGTATTCGTTCAAGCACTAGCAAGCAGCCAGTCCACCGAAGAAAAGCAGTCGGCGATGACGACGGCGGAAAAAGTGCCCCAGCTACTGGTGACTCATCGCAACCCGATCAGGAACTGTCGCCCTGCAAGAATTTCGCCCCAACTAAAGGGCAACAGAGTAGGCTATCGTTCCAGCGTCTGGGTCGTGAGATTGTGCAGGACTGCAAAGTCGAGCTACGCTTACAAAGCTCAGTCGTAATGATGCCCCGAGAAGCCAACGATGCCTACTTGGTCGGTTTGTTCGAGAATGCAAAATAGTGCTTTCTAGCTCACCGTGTCCGCGGGGAGTGCGTCTGAATTATGCTCCCGCAATAAAACAATAAACGGTTCTTTACAGGACCAATTAATTGTGTTCTAATAAGAGTTAAACTGAAATTTACATTTTATGGTGTATAACAAATAATTTTCAGAAAGCAATGAAATACGATGTGTGGAAAGAAAGAAAGAGAATTTAAATTATCCTCTCGCTCGTTTTCGTGCACTGCTTTTCCATTCCTTTCTGCTGCTACTACCATCATAACTAAAACGAATGTGCGTGTTCCCCCACCATCTCATGACCAGTGTTGCCACAATTGCATGTCGCTATTACAATTTGAATTATTTTATTGATCCTCTCTAGTATTGATAAAATATAGAACATGCAAAGTACACTAGTCGCATGCTTTTATTCGAACTTTTTGGCAGCCTCCGTTGATTAACTGCATAAATCGATTTGTTTGTGCAGCTCCTTGCTAGTAGCAAACTAAATAGCCTTTATCAGCGCTAACAAATAAAACAAAAGAATTTAAGTTTGTGAAAATCTTCTCCTTCCTTCTTTTCAAATCTGCAACATTCTTTGAAAATATTGTTGGAATGTTGTTATTGAAAAACTGAACATGCAAGTTTGCTAGCACTGGCCACTAGATTGAAGGCGATGGAAAGACAGAATATTCGTTTTGGTTATGCTAGTATTGGTAGCCGAACGGAAAGGAAAGGCACAGGAATGGCACGAAAACGAGCGGGAGAGCGATAGTAGTGCTTTCTTGTGTTTTCATATATGAATATTGGTCGGTCGGTTTTTCTCATCATTCGTATTCGTTCAAGCACTAGCAAGCAGCCAGCAGGGTTACCACATATACAGATTATTCTGTATTTTACAGATTTTTCAAGATAAATTGCGACCCAGATTCTGTATATACAGATTACAGATTTTAGACTAAAATACAGATTTTACAGATTTTCAGTGTAGGTTTGTAGTACCCAGACTATTAGAATTTCGAATGACACTTAAAAAGAATCCGATGCAGTTCAGACCTTAAGCAACCGCTAAGGCGTGGAACAAAAACGCCAAATTTAGATATTCCATTGTCAAAATATAGTTTTTTTGGAAGCTCCTAGGTAATTTTTGAATACAGATTTTTGATTCAGAATTTTTCTCCCAAGATACAGATTTCCAGATTTTTTTACGAAAAAATACAGATTTCTATGTGGCAACCCTGGCAGCCAGTCCACCGGAGGAAAGCAGTTGGCGATGATGACGGTCCGCAAAAGTGCCCAGCTACTGGTGGCCCATCGCAACCAACTACCGATCAGGAACTGTCGCCATGCTAGTATTTCGCCCCAACTAAAGGGCAACGGAGCAACTAATCCGCTGGCTAACATTCCAGCGTCTGGTTCGTAAGGTTGTGTATTACTTCAAAGTCGAGCTACGCTTACAAAACTCAGCCGTAATGAAGCCACTGATGCCTACTTGGTCGGTTTGTGGGAGTGGGCGTAAATTACAATAAAAGCAACGGTTCTTTTCAGGACCAATCAATTGTGTTCTAGTGAGAGTTAAACTGAAACTTTTATTTTAAGGTGTGTAGCAAATTTTCAACAAGCAACATAATACGTTGGGTGGAAAGAAGTAGCTTGCACACGGAACAAAAATTTAAATTATCCTCTCGCTCGTTTCGTGCACTGCTTTTCCATTCCTTTCTACTGTTATTATCAGTATTACCAAAACGAATGTGTTGTTGCATGTGTTTAAGAGAAACGTTGAAGTCGCATGCTTCTATTCAAGCTTTTTGGCAGCCCCCGTGAACTAACTGCATTAAATGATTTTTTGTGCAGCTCCGTGCTAGTAGTAAACAAAATGGCCCTACCAGTGTCTGATTCGTGAGATTGTGCAGGATTTCAAAGTCGAGCTAAGCTTATAAAGTTCAGCCGTAATGGTACCCGAAGAAGCCAGTCTTGTCGTTTTGTTCGAGGCTACAAAACAGTTCGCCAGGCACGTATCTATCATGCCAAAAATATCCAACGATCCAGCGCATCACCATCAACACCAACGCCGATACCAAAGGTTCTTTTCAGAACCACCATTATTACCATAGAGAATTATTTGAAAATTTCCCATTCAAACGTGATTCTGTTGAATATTATTAGTTTTAAATTAACGTCTCGAATTGAAATCACGACGCTCCGGTTATGTGACAGACATTACCCACCCATCTTTTTTTATTGTGACCACGACACCCCATTTCAATATTTCTGAATGAACAGAAGGTCGAGTTTGGAAAGTTTGTAACTTTCATTGTACTTAACCAAATTACACAATGTTCGCACTAATGATTCAGAAATATGATCAGGAATCTTCTATTAGATTTGTAAGTATGTATAATTTACATGAATAAAGAAAAATTGATTTTCAGGAATCAATTATTATCTGTTCTTCCATTGGCCAGTACTACGCGACTTCCTCATGCTAACAATTAATTTCATCGTTAGCCATCTCCCTCACCAAGGCCAACAACGCCAACAAAACCGGTCCTTTTCAGGACCACCATCATTTTTGTAAAGAATAATTTGAAATATTCCTCGCCCAAATCAGCTTTTGTCCGAAAATCCTAATGAGTATCAACATATTTGAAGAACGTGTTCCTTATGTATTCTACATCTCTCCGGTTATGTCGCAGACATTACCCACCCATCTTTTTTTTCTTCTTGTGGTGGCAAACCGGAGTGAAAAGGAGCAAGAATTTTTTGCTCCGGAGCAACAGGGAGTAACTTCCATGTACTGGAACAAACCTAATAATTTTAAAAGTTCTGGGAAGAACAAAAAATGTCAGGAAAGCTAGTGTAGCCAAAAGCCTTTATATTCAAAAATCTGTAAATATCTGCAACCAAACTAAAAAATCTGCAAATATCTGCAGCTTAAATTGAAAGTCTGCGAATTTGCAGACTTGTCTGCAAATCTGGCATCTCTGATCCCACCCACGCTGTTCGCAATGGCCCAGTTAAGCTCAACCGGAATTCTGGCTGCTTCCAGTTCGTATTCCGGCTCCAGTGACACAACCGATTCTAGTTAGAATCGGTTGTGTCACTGGAGCCCGTGGACGAACTGGAACCAGCCAGAATTCCAGTTCATTTCCGGCTGAACTTTATTGGGGGGACATTCAAGGGTAGTGAGGTGCCCTCTACAAAAGTTTAGAGAAAAATTAGAAATATGAAAACAAAAATCGTGCTTTTTATTCACATTTTTCAGCACGGGAATTAAAGCATTACCTTTTTGAAAAGCTTAGTATTTTCTTAATAATGTCATCAATTAATTGGTCTGGAACCATATTTTGCAATCTGTTCGTCAGTTCAACATGAAACGAGCGCACAATAACGAAAACTTATTATCACCTTTACCACAGAGAACAGACATATAAGCTTGAACAAAATTTTCCGGAAAACCTGTGTAAACATTTAAATGAAAATACGTTGAAAATCACCATCGCATACAGGTTCGCATGCGTGAATCACCATTGCACAGAGAACAGACATCCATGATCGAACAAAAATATTTAAAAAACGTGTAAACATTTGAATTAATATAAGAAAAACACTAGCGCCGCCACACCAACCTATCCCAACTATCCGTCAAATCGATTCCGGAACCGGTTCGAAATCCTGGATGAATTCAGCATGGAATCTAGCTCAAAGAAAACAACCGATTCCGACTCTAATCGGTTGACGCATTTGAGCTGGAATTCATGCTGGAAGTCCGAATCGGTTCCGGACTAGTTTGACTGGGTAGAGGAATAACCGCTGTCAATTCTGTCGCACTCAGCCACAAAAAAAAACATGACGACAGTAGCGCACCTGGTTTAGATATCCAAACTACCTTCGAAACCGTTAGAGATTTTACACAAGTTGCATGCTCAAGATGGACGTCTGTTCTCTGTGACCATTGTATCCAAGTTTGCACACAAGTCCCGTTTAGCGATTGCTGGGCGATCGAAGCGCCGACCAGTGGCAAGTTGCTACTTGCTGTTGTCATTTCAAAGCGACGGTTTTATTTCTTACACAAGTTGAAAACTTTATTTGTATGTCAGTTCTCAGTGCCTTTACTAGAGTCGCTTGGTATTTACATTTTTCGATATGGTATTTATGAATGGTAACCGACTGTAAACACTGGCAATTTAGACTGAGAAACATTTTCGAAATATCTATTATCGGTTTCTTATGGCTAAAATGAGGTAGGACCACGGAAAATATGCAAATTATGAAGATTTTGGTAAGTGCTTTTTCCAGACATTTTAACCTCCACGATCCTCTCTCGCTCGAAACATCCATATACAACTATCTCTCCCTACACGAAACGTATCCTTTCTCATTCCGACTAACGTGCGCCCGTATGGTGCAAATCAAATGCGATTCTCGTTAGTGTGAGGAGTTACCTGATTTTTCTTTGACAGCTAAATGACGCTTTTATTCCCCTATGCTGTGATGTAAATTTGTTTCAAAATAACAAGCCGTCGGATAATTTAGATCTGTCAAACTACATTTAGAACACGGTGTTCCTAAATGCGATGATTTGGCCCGAAGAGCAAGCACTAAATCATCAATACGACGCAGTGCCGAAAGTCTTACATAATTAGTTACTTTAAGTACCATAAAGTAAATTAAGTACCGCAAAGATTTAAAAAAGTACGCGTCAAGTTCATTGTACCACAGAGAACAAACGTCCATCTACAGCATTCAACTTGTGTAAAATCTCTAACCGTTTCGAAGGTAGTTGGGATATCCAAACCAGGTGCGCTACTGTCATTATGTTTTTTTTTGTGGCTGAGTACGACAGAATTGACAGCGGTTATTCCTCTACCCAGTCAAACTAGTCCGAAACCGGTTCGGGTTTCCAGCATGAATTTCAGCTCAAATGCATCAACCGATAGAGTCGGAATCGGTTGTTTTCTTTGAGCAAGATTCCATGCTGAATCCATTCAGGATTTCGAACCGGTTCCTGAATGGATTTGACGGATAGTTGGGATAGGTTGGTGTGGCGGCGCTAGTGTTTGTCGTATATTAATTCAAATGTTTAGACACGTTTTTTAAATATTTTTGTTCGATCATGGATGTCTGCTCTCTGTGCTCTCCATCTTGAAACCGCTATCAATGCAGTCGAACTCAGCCACTAAAAACAAGACGACAGTAGCGCACCTGGTGTAGTTACCCCAACTACCTCTGAAATCGTTAGCCGTTACACACTAACCCAGCCCAAACTTGTTCAGTAATTTCTTTTGACGACTTACTCAGTAAAGTGATATTTTTAAGGAGCTGTCAGCAAATTGTTTAAAAATTTGCGGAATAGTTTTCATTTTTTAGCGATTTTCAGAAATTCTTCGAATAATTTACTGAAACCCGCAATATTTTTCACTGAATTTATCAGCTCTTCTGTTTTTTGGCACATAAACCTTATCCAGTAAAATACTGACTGGTTGTTCGGCAAAATTGTACCAACGTTACCGAACCTTGTCAAAAACTTACAAAACGGGTACAGCAAATCATCTGTCAAGTCGCCATTTTCAGAGGAAACTGCTGACTGACCAGTGTTTTTTTGACGTTTGGTTAGAACGGATTGCGGAGAGTTCGGTACCAAGTTGTATTACTGAATTGATTACCGAACGGTTTGCTGTTCAAAACATCAGCAAAATTTTACTGTACCCAGTAATTAAAATTAAGTGTGTAGGAATTTTTACACAAGTTGAATGCTGAAGATGGACGCACAGAGAACAGAAATCCATGATCGAACAAAAATATTTAAAAAACGTGTGTAAACATTTGAATTAATATACGATAAACACTAGCGCCTTCACACCAACCTATCCCAACTATCCGTCAAATCCATTCAGGAACCGGTTCGAAATCCTGAATGGATTCAGTATGGAACCCACTGAGACGTCCAAAAAATTGTTTAAAAATCGATCAACACGGGCCCACAGAGAACAGACGTCCATCTTCAGCATTCAACTTGTGTAAAATCTCTAACAGTTTCAAAGGTAGTTTGGATATCTAAACCAGGTGCGCTACTGTCGTCATGTTTTTTGTGACTGAGTGCGACAGAACTGACAGCGGTTATTCCTCTACCCAGTCAAACTAGTCCGGAACCGATTCGGACTTCCAGAATGAATTCCAGCTCAAATGCGTCAACCGATAGAGTCGCAATCGGCTGTTTTCTTTGAGCTAGATTCCATGCTGAATCCATCCAGGACTTCGAACCGGTTCCGGAATCGATTTGACGGATAGTTGGGATAGGTTGGTGCGGCGGCGCTAGTGTTTTTCGTATATTAATTCAAATGTTTACACGTTTTTTAAATATTTTTGTTCGATCGTGGATGTCTGTTCTCGGTGACGGGCCCAACGATGGACGTTTGTTGAACAGTTATTTGGACGTTGTCCAAATTGGTCCAGCGAACGTCCTTCATTGGACAATTTTGAAACCAACCGTTCTTAGAGGGAATCTTGCTCAAAGAAAACAACCGATTCCGACTCTAACGTTTGATGCATTTGAGCTGGAATTCATACTGGAAGCCCGAACCGGTTCCGGACTAGTTTGACTTAGAAAAACTCTAGAAAGAGAACTGCGGAGACTCCATTTTGGATCGATTGGATTCGCGTATAACTGTCAAAAAACGAATCCAATCGAACATTAGGTTTGTTCCAGTACATGGAAGTTACTTCCTGTTGCTCCGGAGCAATAAATTCTTGCTCCTTTTCACTCCGGTTTGCCACCACAAGAACACAGAGAACAGACGTCCATCTTCAGCATTCAACTTGTGTAAAATCTCTAACGGTTTCGAAGGTAGTTTGGATATCTAAACCACACGCAGAAAAAAGATTTGTAGGTTCAATAAAATTATGCATTAAATTCAATAAATTAAATTATTGGTCGGGAGACAATAAAATTATTTATTGAATTCAATAAAATTTATTTATTGTTTCAATAAAAAAAATTATCGTTCCGTTTTTCAATATTTATTTTATTGAAATTAAAAGAAAATTATTGATACTAAAAATGTATTTATTGAAAGCGAAAATTTGTTGTTGTTCTAATAAAAAAAATATTTTCAAACCAATAAGTTTGTTTGTTAAAGTGATAAACAATAAATGATTGGATTCAATAACACATATTTTTGGTTTACATATGCTAAATTTTTCTGCGTGCAGGTGCGCTACTGTCGTCATGTTTTTTTGTGACTGAGTGCGACAGAACTGACAGCGGTTATTCCTCTACCCAGTCAAACTAGTCCGGAACCGGTTCGGACTTCCAGCATGAATTCCAGCTCAAATGCGTCAACCGATAGAGTCGGAATCGGTTGTTTTCTTTGAGCTAGATTCCATGCTGAATCCATCCAGGACTTCGAACCGGTTCCGGAATCGATTTGACGGATACCCGGTCAGCGTGGCAACCCTCTAAGAACGGTTGGTTTCAAAATCGTCCAATAAAGGACGTTCGTTGGACCAATTTGTACAACGTCCAAATAACCGTTCAACAAACGTCCATCGTTGGACCCGTGTTGAACGGTTTTGCAACAATTTTTTGGACGTCTTTGTGGGAAGCAGAAAGTTAGCAAAAGTTGAGCAAAGCGAAATTGATGCTGGCAGAGTTTCTGCGAGCATTTTGCGCGATTTGTGCGAGAATACTGGCAACGAGTTCGCTCAAATGCAACAACCGTTTCTGACAGAAGCGGTTAAACCAACCGATGCTGCTCACTTTTATCCAGAATCGAGCCAGAAATATACGGTCAAGATTTCTGCACGCTTCCTGTCACATCTTTGTCAGATTTTTTGCTCGATTCGCGCTAATTTCTACCAGGTAGGAATTGCCAGGATCTATGCACAGTTTATGTCCGAGTTATCCCACTGAGAAGTCTAAAAAATTGTTTCAAAATCGTTCAACACGGGTCCAACGATGGACGTTCGTTGAACGGTTATTTGGACGTTGTCCAAATTGGTCCAACGAACGTCCTTCATTGGACAATTTTGAAACCAACCGTTCTTAGAGGGATGCCAGGGTTTAGCTCGGTTCCTGTCAAAATTTGCCAGAAAACGCGAGCGAAACCGAGTTCGCCCTAGCTCAACTAACCCGATAGGATACGCGCAGAAATCTGACAGGGCTGCCAAACCAAGACTTACAGAAATCTAGCAGAGCGGTCTCTGCCAGAAAATTTGCTCACTGGGTAGTTGGGATAGGTTGGTGCGGCGGCGCTAGTGTTTTTCGTATATTAATTCAAATGTTTACACACGTTTTTTAAATATTTTTGTTCGATCGTGGATGTCTGTTCTCTGTGACAAGAAGAAAAAAGAGAAGAAGATAGAACAGGAACGATTTTCTCCCTGTTTGCTCCGGAGTACTTCCAGTTTCTCCTGGTACTGGAACAAACCTATTGCCTATCCTTATAACATTGGACGTGTTGCCATACAATGCCGGGGCATACGTTGCCAAAAATGCTGTTTTTCTCTCCGCAGTTCTCTTACTAGAGTTTTTCTAGTTTGACTGGGTAGAGGAATAACGTTGTCAATTCTGTCGTATTCAGCCACAAAAAAACATAATGATAGTAGCGCACCTGGTTTGGATATCCCAACTACCACAGAGAACAGACATCCACGATCGAACAAAAATATTTAAAAAACGTGTGTAAACATTTGAATTAATATACGAAAAACACTAGCGCCGCCGCACCAACCTATCCCAACTATCCGTCAAATCGATTCCGGAACCGGTTCGAAGTCCTGGATGGATTCAGCATGGAATCTAGCTCAAAGAAAACAACCGATTCCGACTCTATCGGTTGACGCATTTGAGCTGGAATTCATGCTGGAAGTCCGAATCGGTTCCGGACTAGTTTGACTGGGTAGAGGAATAACCGCTGTCAGTTCTGTCGCACTCAGTCACAAAAAAACATGACGACAGTAGCGCACCTGGTTTAGATATCCAAACTACCTTCGAAACCGTTAGATTTTACACAAGTTGAAAGCTGAAGATGGACGTCTGTTCTCTGTGCTTCAAATAACATATTTCGACATAGATCTTTCATTAGGGCTTAAATCGCAAATGTAAACAAACTGCGTTTTCGCTATTATGACATTATGCGACAAAAATACTACAAGATTGAGGTGAAAACTAGTTAAAATGGTTTTTAGTTCGATTTATAATTAAAGAAAACAAAACGGCGAAACATGCATTTTCTTCGAGATTTCGACTTAGGCCCTTCTTCTCATATGGAATATAAAGGCTAAACTTACATTTTTTGACAGAACCGGGCGTACGGTTATTATTCACAAAATTATTCTTTAAACGGCGGTTCTATTATATAAATGACAAGCAATATCTACTAGGATCATGTCTACTCGATAGTTGTTGCACATAAACATTCGAATATTTCGATATTTTCATGAAATTCGAAGAAAAGATGCACGCGCCCTATCATTTACATTGGGTTTCTATGCGCCCATTTGCTGAACCCTATTAAAAAGTATACTGTCAAGCTCGCCCATTTACCCAGCCCTACCCAGCAAGACAGTCAGTTTAGCCCTTTTACCGCGCCCTTCTGAAAATTATTTTTGCACTATTTCAGCCAAGAATAGAACCTCTGGGAACTGCTCCCATGTCGTAAGAGGCGACTAACAACATGCTAGGAGTTCCTAGGTCGAGGTATTGCTCCGTACCGAAGACTTAAGGAGTTCCTAGGTCGAGGTATTGCTCCGTACTTAACCTGGACGGACCTTAAGGTTTTACATCATAACCTTTATCCATTCTGTATTTAGTGAATCACTGACATATAGCCACCTTTTCTGATTCGCTATTCTCGATTGTGTTCCTACGTTTTAAGTTTCTTCTGGCGGTTGTATAATAGCCATAAAGGACGAGATCTAATTCTACACTAAGTAACAGCATATATTAATATACCGGCTTTTCCACGCCAAGGTTTAACTTCCCGTTTTTAAAAAAAAGTAAACTTTCATGTAGGAAATTTAGTGAATTGGCCTAAGATGGAGCTGTCGAATTGCACAAAAAGTTTTTTATGTGGCAAGCGATCTGTAGATCTGTTAAATTTTGCATTATATTTTTATTAAATCTGGAACCGTCCACCGACAAATCTATATTTACGAATACCTCCAAAAGTGACTTCTTGAGGTCTCATGAAGGCCTGACACTAGCTTTATAATACTTTTACTTTCGTAAACAGTGATAAATATCTCAACATTCCAGAACTTCACTTTGTCAGAAATTGTAGGGCCATCGGAAGCTAAATTTGGGTGTTAGTTGATGTGATGGCACGGTAAGGGAACACGTGTCTGCCGGTCGGCAAACTTTTCTTTGGACTGAGCAAACTAATTTATATGTTTGTTTATGGTTTGTTTTACCAACGGGGGGGGGAACTGATCCAAAGAGCATTCAATGTGCTTAGGGAAAACACATGGCCTTATTTGAGTGGAATAATGACTTCAATCATGTATAAAGTTTGAGAATTGACAATTCGCGAGAGGGATCGTCATGATCGTTATGTCAGCACGAATAATAAGTGTTTTGCTGTCATGTTCATTGGTTAGCTTTCAATTATGCCTTTACGCGAGTCTAAGTCTATTGATGGCATTTGGTCCTTAGACCGGCGACGACTGGGTGCTATCAACCTTCTGCCAATAGTAGCAGAATGAGAGGGTGCGAACAGATCTAGCAGAGAAAACAATACCGTAAAAATGAATAGTTGTTGGGAAATCAGCTCCAATAAGACTTTAATTTGATTAGTATCGATGATCGCGGGTCAATACGTACTGAAAATTCGCCGCGTCTGTTTTAATGAATCTAATTTCAAGTTCCGATATTGGTAACAAGCCCGTGCATCAGGTTAACGATCCTCTGTATTTCCCTATAATGTTCGATATAATCGTTCGTATACGTGTATTTCACAAACAATCCGATATGGAAAATAGGATACTTTCGTTGATTTATAACATCTTGAGCTATCATAACTCTTTGTCTGTATAACATGTTATCACTCGGTAGTTTGCAACCCAAAAAAATATATCGTGGAGAAGGTATAGCGAAATTAGTCTAAATAATGCCGCAATAAATAGTGATCCGGCCCATTACGCAGATAAGATTAGCTTTTCTAGGCAATACTCCCACGATCGGCTGTGTGGAGTTGAAATTGCTTTTGTTTAGAAAACATAGGATACTCCCGGTAGCCGGTTACCCAGAGTTTAAAAAGAACCAAAATCTAAACAGGATCTTCTTTTTCGAGCGATCGTGTTCTCGAAAACTTACTAAACTACTACCTAATAAACTATGTACAGGTCACATCGCTTGCATGGAACGAATCCTAGAACACCAACTTCGCGACACCTATGAAAGAGTCTGATGAACCTTCTATATAAGATTCCTCATTTTATTCAAACGATCGCTGGGTAAAATCAGCACCGACACTATAGAAACCACGAAAAAATACGTCGCGTGATTGAATATTATTAAGAAATATAAGCTATCCGGAGTTCAAGTTGCTTATTTTGCTAATCGTATTAATACAACAAATGATAAATTTCCCAAATTCTCGGCAGCCGGCTGCCCAGAGCAATTATTACCTGATAACGCTATTGGCACACTTACTAACAACTCTCCCATTCCCGTGATACATGTGGGGATGCAGAGGATTCCTCGGTCTCTAGTAGCAACATGTATCGGACTAACATTCCTTCCTTTCCCAGAAGATCTGCATTCGGACGTGGCCGGCGTCGGTATTGATCAGCATGCAGGGATCAGAATAGATTGTACAATGTGGTACATCATGTTATTCCCAAGCATGTTGTTCCAATGAACATTTTGCAACCTAATTTGGTTCTGGTCAATAACGGAGTAGCAACTACGGGCGATCTCTTATGCTTATGCTTATGCTTATGCTTTACCGCGCCCTTCTGAAAATTATGTACACCGTTTAGCCCTTCCGCAAATGGTGGTTGCTGAAGGGCGAAATCACGACTGGGATGCAAATTGGGCGTAAGCATTTTTTTAGTTTCTACCCACTAAAAGCACATAGGAATTAAATTCTTTGTTATATTGTCATAAGGTTTAACCAAAGATGCTCCCGGAAAAACATGGTCATAAAGTAATTTATACCTACAATAAAAACTACATTTAGAAAAGCATCGCCGTATATTGAAACTGATTGTTCTCCATTTGAGTTCATTGCGACTTTGGCCCTATTGAAGGATCTGTGTCGATTTATAAGTATTAGCTGGAATCAAATAGAAATGGGAATCAAAGCGATCGCTCGACATTTATCGCTTTTTAGTACCCAATGAGTTAAAGGTGATAATTATGCCCTCATGCATTCCTTCTGAAACTAGTCAGGGTATCAATATATGGTTGATTGGATTATTACCAAAATAAACACATTGTAACGGTTTTGTAGGTTTAGCTTGGTATAGAACTTCACTTCCTCGGTTAATCGCAAAAAATACACAAGCACCAGCCACTCTCGCTGTGGAGGATAGGCAGAACGAGCATTGCCCTCCAACACAGCTAACAGGAAGAGCAGAGAAGCAGGATATCAGAACTGCCTGAGAATCACACTGCGGTGTCTTCCAGGATTCTTTGTAGGGAGCGAAGAATCCAGTTTTTCGCCCCAGTTGCTAGGGAGATCCCCGCAAAGAAGCAAAGCTCACCTACGTACCAAATATCTAAGAACCGGTAAAAGAGCAGCAAACGTTAACTTGAGAAGAAATCGTTAACTTTTGATCCGTTAGAAGTGATGTAAAATAATAATTTTAAGTCAAACGGCGGGATATTTTTTTCAAAAATGATGGGCAAGATATTTTTGTATTTTTTTTTTTTTTCAAAAGAATTCCGAAATATTTTTTTGCCATCTTGAAACAAAGGGTTTGTCGAGCAAATAACTCTCAACTCTAGAGGTGATAATAGGACTACTTACACTTTTCAAACATTTTGTGAAAAATAGTTTAAATTAATGTAAAACACGGAGGTCCGGAAATCGCCCTCAAAAACCGGAGTCTCCGGGTCAAACTAGGAGGGGTAGCAACCCTACCGGCATATACCACATTGTGTCCAAACTTGTTCACTGAGTTCTTGGTTTTGGTTCATTTTTTGCTGCTCCGGGCACGGAGGCTTTCTAGTTCAGCATAACCGATTACAATTAAAATTGGTTGTGTTACTGGAGCCGGATACTAATTAGAACCAGCCGGCTGTACTTTCTCGTGGTACAAATCTGATATACTTAGGAAGATAATGGATTATTCTGAATATCGAACGACAAACGTCAGACGTGGTCAACGCGTATATAATTCATTTATTATTTCATTTAACGAAATATTCGAAGACAATGCAAACTTCTACCCATAATTATTTCAAAGTAAGAGCATGCGCCAAAATTGATATCGCGGACAGCATGTAGGGCCCTATTCTCAGTCACGTCACTTGGTGACTAGAAGGAAATTTTCTTCTAGTCACTAGGTGACGTGACTGTGAGAATAGGGCCCATAATGACATCAGTATGATAATGACGTAGTCACTACCAAGCATCGAAGGTACTTAGAAGCACAGAGGCAGTAATCGTTTTAGCACATGCTAGAACCTTTCTATGTAGAGTTTCCTCCTATCCTTTCTTTGTTTGAATCATTGCGACCGCCATTCGACTGCTTGGATTTACCTTTCCTCCGGCAAGTAGTACTACCAGCATTCCGTTCACCGAGATGGCTGCGTATAATTTTCGAATCCAACCATCAATTTCTTCGAATTTTGCTCGCTTCATATCAGCATCAATCAAATTTTCCCTTTTCAATTGAATGCAGGCCAAATTGAAATCATAGTTCAAACACTTCTCCACAGTATGATCTATCACTGCCTCTTCGCTTTTAAGCTTGTTGAAGCTCAACATCTTCTTGACTTCTGAATTCGCTTTGATCGCATCACCGAAGTAGTTTTCAAAACTATCCAAATTATTCGCGTTAGTTACGATTGTCGATTTCTTGTTCTTTTTCTTTGTGTGTTCAAACAGAGAACCAGTTATGTCCGTACCATTAACATCGGTACCAATCCGCTGTATTTCCTCTTTTGTTGCAATTCCCCCTCGGCTCAATTTCTTGTGATAGTTTCTTCGATCCTGAAGACATTGATCTCCGAAATAAATATTTTTGGTCAGTTTCAATTTGACCAGCTCTAGTGCGGCAGAACAATCTTCGATCGAGTTGTGCCCTTTGGAGGAACACTGAATATCTCGCTGAAGGAATTTTTTGGCTAAAACCTTTAGTTTTGACTTGGTTCCTGGTGTTCCCGTCATGTTGAACAGAATACTAGTGTCGATCACGTACGGATGCATTATTTTCATTGCGTTAAAATCAAAGTTCAACGATTGGCCTACCAGGATAGCATCCGGGGGCAGCTTGTTTTTCAAGTCCTTGTGTACATCTTCTAACGTTTTTGAAACGTTTTTCATAATTTCGGGCGTGATGCCGGAGAACTGAGTCAGATAGTCAACGATTTTGTTGCTCGGTCGAACAAGTGTCTCGTAAAACTCATTACCCTGTTCATCGATGATCGACACGCGGGTCAACTCGGAAGCCCCGATACTCGTTTTACACATTTCGCAATCCAGGCCAAACATAGGGGACCTTGGTGTGACCGGATCATAATGATCGTTGGTGGTAATGTATCCGGCATAACGGTGCTGCAGACTTCCTGTGGGATGAATGAGGAAATAAAACTTTTTTAAACGTGTTAATTGGCGTTTCGTACTATACATATAACCATCCATCAATTGAACGATAAAAACTAAAGTTATTACCAATTGCATGGCAAGTTGAAGTATCACACAAGTCTTCGGATGTGCTTGTCTCTTGTTTATTAAGTTCAACAAACACTTTCAGGCTATTTAACATAATCATGCACGCTTATGACACTCCCGAGAAGCGTGCATACCTTGTGAGATAGTCCAATTTAGTGTGAAATGGGTAATACATCCCCACACTTTACCAAGAAGTTGTCAAAAATGAAATATCCAAAGTAAACTGAGTTGCTTACCAGTCAGTGGCAGTGGATAATCCTCGTTGACCATCTGTATCGGCGATAGCAGCATTTGCGTTCGTGGGAAGTTATCCCCCGGCGCCAAATCCATATTAGAGTAGTCCAGTTCACCTTGATTCGTCTCGTCGCCCCCGGAATCGATGTTACTGAAAATGCTTTTTCTAATCAACAGGTGGTCTTTACAAGCCAGCATTGCCGCTTCGAGTGAACCGTATTCTGCCACAAGAATGTCTTTGTGGGTATCACTCAACGGTACGCACGCTAGCTCTTCGACCAGTCTATCGCTCGGGCATACGACCTGCAGTATGTTATGGAAAATTTTCTTGCACTCTTTCAAATCTTGTTCGTGGATAGTGAAATCATCCGACGTTAAGCCTTCCACCACAAGAACAGTAGTATGAGTTAATTTTGCCGATTTTTCCAAAACCGCCCAACGACTGGGATTCATCGGTGAATCCGTTCTCAACAAGGCATGCATCAACAAAGCCTGAATGTCATCCAACAGCAGCGGAACACGATCCTCTGCGATTGTCTTCATCAGTGCTTCTTCGCCAACCTCTTTAAGGCGTAGTTTAGGAATATTTCTCATTCTATCGCGTTTTTGTTTAATTTCCGTCTTTAATGCACAGTATGTTGCGCCGGTAAGCTTTTGCTTCTTCTGTTCTGGCTGCTGGGATTCGGGTTCACTGTTTTGGTTCAATTCCAGGACCGTTTCTCGGTCAACAGTAAAGGAAACTTTTCCGAGGTCTTGTTCGTTCAGTTGCATTACCTCGGCTAATGCAAGTATTTTCCGCTTCTTCCTCTCCAGACGCTGCTCACGCTTACTGTTACTGCCGCAACTGGAGGAAGAAAGCAGTCCACAGCCGGACGCCCCTTTCATTGGCTGAACAAAAATAAAAACAGGCAAAATATTAATTTCCTTGTCCTGATATAAGGTGTAAACTGCAAGGAGATCGTATTCAATAAAATTATAATAGTAAAACATTTACAAACGATGACAATACCAGGATTCACATGCGGAAAACTAATCAAAGATTACTGCCTATTTATTACGAAAAAAATAGCAATTACATTTTTTTACCTGAAAACAATATTCAACAGATCGTTTTATTTTCACTAGAAAAACATTTTCTTCTCATCTCATTTCACAGAAAACATGTCTTGATCCAAAGAGAATAGTGAAAGAGACGAAGAGTGAAAATCAGTCAAAACGGCAACACTCCCTTTATGATGATTTCAACACTAGAATTTTGGCAACCGCTTCCACAGGCAGCACTTTACATGACTCCTATTATATTTTGAAAACAAACCGTATATCGATCGTTGGATTTGTTTATCAAACGATGCGCATTTCGAAACAAAGAGATGAAATAATTCTAAAGCTTGTTTTTACTCATACATATACTCTAGAATGCACCTCACAATCACGATTGAACCAAATTCTGACGAAAATTGAAATTTCATTTTTAATAGATGTACAATACTTATCTCCTCCAACTCAGGCATGAGTAATGTTTATTTACATTGCACGATTGGTCTGCTTAATAAGGTATTTGTGGCTTCACTCTATTCGTCTCTTTCCCTATTCTCTTTGTCTTGATCATCGTGACATATGCAGGCGTGATACGAACACGAATGAATCCTTGTCAAACCCATTCGTAATATGAGCTGGAATTCTGGTTGGTTTCCGCCAGAACTTCGGCACAAAGGAAAAAACCGATTCCGAACAGTAATCGGTTGCCATTTGAACTGAAATTCAGACGGAAAATAGCCTGACTTCGAGACGGCGCAAGGATATCTCAGTTAAACCAACCGAAACTCTGGCCGGCTTCGGCCAGTATTCTAGCTCAAATGATACAACCGCTTCCGACCGACACATGTTCAGTTCAAGTGAAAACCAGCCGAAATTCCGGGTTAAATTTTGGTCGGGACGGACTGGGATTTCCTGCGTTTAATTTTTGAAAAGGGCCAATTCAAGAGTACTTGTTCAAAAGGTCTATTCAGCTCAAAGAGAAGAAACGTGGTTAATGCACAGTGAACAGACGTCCATCTTCAGCATTCAACTTGTGTAAAAATTCCTAACGGTTTCGAATGTAGTTGGGATATTTACACCAGGTGCGCTATACTGTCGTCATGTTTCTTAGTGGCTGAGTTCGACTGAATTGACCAGAGATGCCAGATTTGAAGATTTGTCTTCATTTTGAAGACATTTGAAATGTTGTGTTTTTCATTTTGAAGACAAACTTATTCGGATGTCTGACTGATTTCTGGTAGAATTCTGTCTCAAAATCAATAACCGATTCAGAATCCTGGTCGTTGAAGACAAATGAACATTTTTATAAAATGTGAGGGCATTTGAAAAAGATACCTGGTATCCCTTGAATTGACAGCGGTTTTACCTCTACCCAGTCAAACCATTCCGGAACCGGTTCGGACTTCTGAGTGGATTCAGTATGGATTCCAGCTCAAATTCATCAACAGTCGGAATCGCTTGTTTCCTTTGAGCTCCCTAATAAACATTGTATGATTTATGAGCCTAACGACCTGTTCAGGGTATCATCCAAACAATATGTGGAATCGTTGCACCACAGAGAACAGACGTCCATCTTGAGCATTCAACTTGTGTAAAATCTCTAACGGTTTCGAAGGTAGTTTGGATATCTAAACCAGGTGCGCTACTGTCGTCATGTTTTTTTTGTGGCTGAGTGCGACAGAATTGACAGCGGTTATTCCTCTACCCAGTCAAACTAGTCCGGAACCGATTCGGACTTCCAGCATGAATTTCAGCTCAAATGCGTCAACCGATAGAGTCGGAATCGGTTGTTTTCTTTGAGCTAGATTCCATGCTGAATTCATCCAGGATGTCGAACCGGTTCCGGAATCGATTTGACGGATAGTTGGGATAGGTTGGCGTGGCGGCGCTAGTGTTTTTCGTATATTAATTCAAATGTTTACACACGTTTTTTAAATATTTTTGTTCGATCATGGATGTCTGTTCTCTGTGGTTGCACTATATGTGTTAAAGTTAATGTATAATATTTTTCATTAGGGCTGGAACCCATACTGAATCCGTTCAGGATTTCGAACCGAAATGGATTTGACGGATAGTTGGTGTGGCGGCGCTAGTGTTTTATCGTATATTAACTCAAGTGTTTACATCCGTTTTATTGATATATTTGTTCGATCATGGATGTCTGTTCTCTGTGTACATAATATAACATCACAGAGAACAGACATCCATGATCGAACAAATATATTAATAAAATGTGTGTAAACATTTGATTTTCAGTCTATTTTCTGACGTCGCACAAAGCAGAATCAAAAAATCGCTACGCTATAGCAGGCTATAGGCACCAGTGAACCAAGCTAGATATTGTTCTATATCAGTGCACATACAAGTTGTATCGTTGCCCCCAGCAGCGGAGTAAAATGAATTTGCCAAATGAAACAAAAGTGCCTGTGCTACGGGATAACACGATTTCGATCAACTTTAATAAAACTCGTGTTAGACCCACAGTTCAGGAAGTGGAGCAATTAGTTAAAGTGAAGGTGGAGCTTAATCTCGCTGAAGTTACGCACATTCAGCTACATCACGTAAAAACTGTGTTTTGATCACGTTTAGAAGCTTAGCACAGGCCTAAAACTTTATTGCAAAAACAACATGCAACACGAGGTCGAATTTAATAACACCAGAATCAAGATCCCCGTGCATACCACGCATAGACGTGCGTATCCATGATTTGGCCCCGCGCACGAAGGAAGATTTCATCAAACGAATTATGTCGCAATATGGAGAAGTAGAATCTATTACGAATGACACCTGGAGAAATTTTTTCACCGGCATTCTCAACGGCGTTCGTATTGTGAGGATGCGAGTGACTAAATCAATACCTTCTTACACGACTAACGAATGCAAATCATCGAAGGATGGCGTGACCTATAAGCAAACAACGCTAATCGCATATCCCGGGCAGACCCCAACATGCCAATTCTGTAACCGTACAGCCCACCACTAGTCAAAACTCATCTACTACAGCCAACAAGCCTAACAAGCAGCCACCGACACCTTCAGATAAACCAAAAACAACGATCCAATTAACCAATAATGCAGGTACAACGACCACGACAACCGCTCCCAAACCAACACCTAGCATCGCCAATAAAAAAGCAAATACCGATGAAGACGGATATACAACAGTGACCCGTAAGAACAAGAAACAAATAAGAACCTCTGATCGTGAACAGCAAGAAAGCAGTACGAATGACGACATGGACGGGAACGGTAACACGAGAGAAGGCAGACTGAATGACCCCCAAGTGGCTTCACTGCCAAGGAAAAAGATCTCAACACGCAGCAGCAAACTGCGTCAATAAGATCTGGCAGACCGACATTCTTAAAATTAATTATTGTAAAAAAATTAAAAGACCCACGGCTCAGTTGTGCTAACGCATTAAGCCGTCTCAAATAAAAATTTCAAAAAGCATTTGAATTAATATAAGATAAAACACTAGCGCCGCCACACCAACTTATCCCAACTATCCGTCAAATCCATGCCGGAACCGATTCGAAATTCTGAATGTTTTCAGTATGGGATCTAGCTCAAAGGAAACAACCAAATCGGTTATGTCACTGGAGCCGGAATACGAATTGGAACCAGCCAGAATTCCGGTTCATTTCCGGCAGAATTTAACTGGGTTCCTCTTAGGAACGGTTGGTTTCAAAATTGTCCAATCCAAGGACATTCGTTGGACGACGTCCAAACACTAAACAGCCGTTCATGAAACGTGCATCGTTGCGCTGGACCAGTGTTGAATGATTCTGAAAGAATTTTTTTTGGCTTCGCAGTGGGTTGTTTCAAAATCGTTCAACACCAATTGGCACCATTTTCTGGCAGAGACAGTCCTGCCTGTCAGATCTCTGCGCGCATCCTGTTAGGTTAGCTGAACTAGGGCAAACTCGATTTCGCTCGCGTTTTATGGCAAATTGTGACAGGAACCGAGCAAAACCTTGACATAACTTGGAAATAAACCGTGCAAATTTGCTCTTAATCCTGGCAATTCCTATCTGGTAGAATTTTAGCACGAATCGAGCAAAACATCTAACAAAGTTGTGGCAGGAAGCATACAGCAATCCTGGCCGTACATCTATGCCCAGTTAAGCTCAGCCGGAAATGAACCGGAATTCTGGCTGGTTCCAGTTTGCATTCCGGCTCCAGTGACACAACCGATTCTAGTTAGAATCGGTTGTGTCACTGGAGCCGGCATACGAACTGGAACCAGCCAGAATTCCAGTTCATTTCCGGCTGAACTTTACTGGGTGGCTGAGTTCTGGATAAAAGTGAGCAGCATCGGTTAGTTTATACTCATTTTTAGCCAGAGTCCCAGCCAGGAATGTACGGCTAATTATCTTAGGCTGGAACCAATGATACCCGGTCAAACCATTCGGAATTTGATTCGGAATCCTGAATGGAGTCTGTATGGATTCCAAATCAAATGCAACAGCCGATTCTGAAACCGATTGAGTCGGAATCGGTTGTTGCATTTGATTTGGAATCCATAATGACTCCATCCCAGTTAAACCCATTCCGGAACCGGTTCGGATTTCTGAATGGAGTCAGTATGGATTCCAAATCAAATGCAACAACCGATTCCGACTCAGAATCGGTTGTTGCATTTGATTTGGAATCCATACTGACTTCATTCAGGATTCCGAAACAAATTCCGAATGGTTTGAGCGGAATTCAGAAATCCGAACCGGTTCCGGAATGAGTTTAACTGGGTACGACCGATTCTAATCAGAATCGGTTGTCTCTGGAGTCAAAATTCTGACAGAAATTAGGCATAATTTTGTCTTATTTCCTGGCTGGCTATTTGTAAGCCATACAGAAATCGATCAGGATTTCGAACCAATTACCACATGTAGTTTGATTGGGTTGTTAGATGCTGAATTAAATTTAAAGCGATCGCTGACTGCGCTGACTTCGTTCGGTAAGAAGGAGCGTTCTATCTGTCAATTTGATATTTTTCAGTTGATCAGTTTTAATTTTGTTTCTGAGACGGTTTTATTTTTTTTATTAAAATTGTGAGATTTTCCTCTTTTGTCCGGTATCACGATGGGGGAGAACAATTATCTCTCGGCTTACAAAATGATCAACTCCCAGTTGGTGTTGAATAACCAAAAACTGAAGGAAGAAATAAAGGACAAAATTGAAATGATCAATGAACTTAACGAGCAGCTTTTCAAATACCGAGAAGAAAATAAGACGTTGCGTGAAATGGTGCAGAAGCTGTTGGAACAATTCAAAACCATCACAACAATTATGGTATCGGTGCGAGACCAGAGCGAATCCGTTTTCAACGTCGTTTACAACGAACACGCTATGAAAGAAACTGAGCAGCAAATGCGAAGACCGTTAGCCGGCATATTTTACGAACGACGTCGCACAGAATGTCCACCATATACTGATGAAGCAGCTATCCTGGAGGGTGAGGACGAAAATCTTTCGATGGAAGACTACCGGCCTGCTATTAGTAGAGTGGAAGAAGAAGAAGAATTACACGAAGAGGAGCTTGAGAGCAACTTCGTTCTTTCAAAAAGTCCTTTGATCAAGCGGTTAGAGCGGAAATCACGGAACCGCAGCTTCGACGAGTCGTTTGAAACGATAGATACAAACCGGGTCGTGAAGGTGGCTCGCAAAAGCCAGGAATATCTGCATGGACGAGATTCCCGGGAAAGTAAGCACAGTGATGATGAGAGTATGAGAGAGACGGTTGTTTCAGAAGAGATGGACATCAGTCAGACCGCTAATTTGCCTCAGATCATTTTGCAGGAGGCATCGAAGAACGAATCAACGAACGTAGAAGGTAATATAACAAATAAAACTCTGAAAAAAAGATTAATTGGTTTTATGTTTACAGTGATCGATCAAAGCTCAACAATTCGTAATAATTTTGAATTGAGCATTTCTTCAGATCATTCGGGAATGCCAAGTGATCACAGCGTCCAAAGTGATCTAAATCCTGTTACAGATCAGAGTCTCCGGCCAGCTACAATAAAACGTATGGCTAGCGAGTCGATGCTCAATACGCTTATTGAACAAGAGATCAACAAAGAGAACTCAGGTACAAATGACACGATCTCGAATGCAACCTGCTCGACACCACTCTCCAGGAACCGTCGTCCACGGATAAAGGCAACCATGCATTCACCTATGTCCCCAGTTCCATTAGTATCGCTCAAACCATTGACTAAGGAAAATCTCAGCCAGCATAACATTTCGTTCGATTCGTTAGTCTTCAAAACAAGTAAATGTCTCAAGCAGGATGATTTGGATCGCAGTGAACAGGCTAGTACGGAATCGAACGACTCTAGAAGGCCACGAAGAAAAGCTGCACCAAAGGTACTGAAAGAAGCAAAATTAAAATCGAAACTTCGGAGGACGTAGTTATCTCTGACTACATAGATTTTGAACTGGTTGACATGTTAATTTTATTTAGACGGTACAATAGGTAAGTTTTAGTTATCGCGTTCGCCAACGCAGATCTTACGCGTGTTGGAGCGCTGATCTACGTACGATTATTTGTAAATGCTATTTTCACATAAACTTTGATTAAGAAGCGCGCTTTTCATGTGCAAAAACAAGTCGCATAATTGTATAATACTCTCTTCGAAGTCCAGAACATTTGAAACTTTACTACCGATGCTTTTAATTCACATTAGCGTATTTTATCGCAAACATTGGAAACTATATTCTTCGTTAAAATTGATTTACTGCAATCTTTACAAGCATTTATAATAAAATTTGATATTTATACTGCTTCGGAACCTTTGAAATCACCATGCGTCCATCGTAACTAAGAGAAGCAAACAGCCACGGGTTGGCGGTACTCCAATCCACACAGTACACCGAATCTTCGTGTTGATCGTACGTTTGTAGCAAACCGTCCGCCAATTGCTCTTTATCGTCGGTATGCTCGTGTTCAGTTAGAAGTACTTCCGAGCATACACTGCTAGCGCAAGTAAGCAATACTTTCCCATCACTACTGCTGGAGAGCAACAGCTGATCGTGATAGCTGTTGAACCGTACGTTCCAAATCCAGTGGTTATGATCACTTCTAGCAAATACGTGCTCTTTGGTGTTTCGAAAGTCCCAGATCTTCATCACACCATCGTCACCTCCAGTGACGATGTGACACTGCTTGTTAGGATTGCAATCCACATCGCGAACCAGTTGGCTGTGGGCATCCTCGATAACCCATGCACACTGATTTGGTTCTCTAACATCATACGATCTAACGCTACAATCATATAGCGATACGAACTGGTTGCTGTGATTGAAATGGGCCCAACGGCCGCCGGAGAAACGTGTTGAATTTTTAGCGTTAATTTCTACTACAAGCCTAGTTGAAGCTTCGGCCCGATTGAATAGTAGAATCTTTCCATCAATGACCGTACACAGTAATGAACTATCTGTCGGGTGAAATTCAGTTGTACGAATCTCACTTCCATATCCTTCTGTTTTAAGTACTTCCACATCGGCAAACTGGAGAAATTCTTGACTCCCTTCAATAGGCTTAAGCTCTTCTGGTAGCTTCAACAATGCAGTCTGCATAATAGTCTGAGTACCTTTTAGAATACTATAACAGGATGTGAGAATCTGTGCATCATGGGGACTTGCATTGAGCTTCCAGACTTCGCCCAAAGGATGAGAGAACACCTTTGGCTCGAGTATAGAGGTGTCCTGATTAAGATCAACTACGTGTAGTTGATTATTTGGTTTTAGGGATTGTGTTGCTAAGAAGAACCGAACGTCGTTACTTTCTGCCTGCTGGCCGGCCAAAGCACGAGCCTGTTCGAGGTAAAAAAAAATCAACTAATTTGTTTGGTTGAAAGTATATACGTACTTGAAATTCCAGACCATACACTAGTGGATTGTTATCATCCATAATGTTTTACAGTTATTAAAATAGTCAGGAGTACTCATTCAAAAAGTCCTAATTCCGTTCTACACTGCAAAATAATTTAAACGCTTTTTCTTGAAAAGGGCGAATAGCAGTGACACCATTCAAAGAAAATCAACAGTGAATATTTCCAGACTTGTTTTTATTTCCTATTTAACAACTATTGTGTTTTTTACATCCTAGATTGCATGATTCAGTGATCGAAACTCAAAACTTCATAAAGTATTTTAAATTATTAAATCAAAATTGTTTTTGCTATTTAAATCGACTAAATGATAGTATCGCCCCTTTGGTGATTGTTTACTTTTTCGGTCCCCCCTATCACCATTGAAGCACAGAGAACAGACGTCCGTCTTGAGCGTGCAACTTGTGTAAAATCTCTAACGGTTTCGAAGGTAGTTTGGATATCTAAACCAGGTGCGCTACTGTCGTCATGTTTTTTGTGGCTGAGTGCGACAGAATTGACAGCGGTTATTCCTCTACCCAGTCAAACTAGTCCGGAACCGGTTCGGACTTCCAGCATGAATTCCAGCTCAAATGCGTCAACCGATAGAGTCGGAATCGGTTGTTTTCTTTGAGCTAGATTCCATGCTGAATTCATCCAGGATTTCGAACCGGTTCCGGAATCGATTTGACGGAAAGTTGAGATAGGTTGGTGTGGCGGCGCTAGTGTTTTTCGTATATTAATTCAAATGTTTACACACGTTTTTTTAAATATTTTTGTTCGATCATGGATGTCTGTTCTCTGTGATTGAAGTATCGCCCTTGCGTTTTTTTACAATAACTACCGTTTTACACCACCGATTTCGTCCGGATTTTTTCAATAGCGATCATTGTTACTATTTACAGCTAGTATCAGCTTGATAATCCTAAAAAAAGAAAAAACAGTTTCGCCTCTACACTGGTAGCAAAAAAAGTATCGCCCTGATTGTTTGCATGGAGCGTGGATAGCGAAACTTTAAATAAATAAACAAAAATACAGTTTCGCCCGTTGTATTTTTTGCTATAGTTTAAGAAAGCAATATCGAAGAATACAAAATTTTTAGGTTAATTTATTGCGTTTTGAAGCCTTCATTCGCATGTATTAAAAAAGCCCTATGTTTACATTTGTAAGTATCGCCCTTTTCACAAAAAAGCATTGATTTAATATATAAATATAGTATATAATAGGGATCTTTAGGGGTGTGCGGGTTAAGGCATATTCTGATGCAGATTAGTACCGTGAGTTAATATCTCAGCCCTTTTTCAATTTTTTGGCCCGAAACTATTGAAAAAAAAACATTTTTTAGTTTGTTTCCTTTTAGGACAATAACACATCCAAACCCATGCGACTTGCACGACCCTATAGGTTGC
This sequence comes from Topomyia yanbarensis, assembly GCF_030247195.1. Classification (NCBI taxonomy): domain Eukaryota; kingdom Metazoa; phylum Arthropoda; class Insecta; order Diptera; family Culicidae; genus Topomyia; species Topomyia yanbarensis. The sequence goes on from NC_080672.1 coordinate 392,147,804, forward strand.
CTTATCAGATCTACCATAGTTTGCAGATGAAACTTGGGATGGCAGGTTGCTAGCGGATTGACAAAGTACCAGATCATACTGTGTGGGGTGCTGTCCCGGTTAACAATGAGGCGAACGAGATATTTGCAGATACGTCATTTAGTAGGACAACTGTCAGTTTGCTGGTTGAGTTTAATTTGGTTTTTTTAAATTTAAAAATCATAAAAGAATAATTAAGGTTTAAGAATAATATGAGTGTACTCGTAAGGACACCCGCTACCAATACATATGAAAAACTGGCACAATTTTAATTAAAGATCCCTATTCAATATTTCCCAGTTAAACTCAGCCGGAATGCTACCTCCCACTGAGACGTCCAAAAAATTGTTTCAAAATCCTTCAACACGGGTCCAACGATGGACGTTCGTTGAACGGTTATTTGGACGTTGTCCAAATTGGTCCAACGAACGTCCTTCATTGGACGATTTTGAAACCAACCGTTCTTAGAGGGCTGGTTCTAATATGTATTCCGGCTCCAGTGACAACCGATTCTAGTTGGAATCGGTTGTGTCACACACTGGAGTCGGAATACGAATTAGAACCAGCCAGAATTCGGGCTCATTCCCAGCTCAACTTTGCTGGGATAGTCAGTTCCATCCCAGTCACCAAATTTTCTGGCAGAGACCGTCCCAGTTCAGCCGGAAATGAACTGGATTTCTGACTGGTTCCAGTATATGGCGGCTCCAGTAACAGAACCGATTCGAACTAGAATCGGTTGTGTCACTGGAGCCAGAATACGAACTGAATTTCGGTTCATTTCCGGCTGGGCTTAACTGGGGTTCTGCTAGATTTCTGTCAGTTTGGTTGTCAGATTTCTGCGCGCATCCTGTCGGGTTAGCTGAACTAGGGCGAACTCGGTTTCGCTCGCGTTTTCTGGTAGATTCTGACAGGAACCGAGCAAAACCCTGACACAACTCGGAAATAAACCGTGCAAAGATCCTGGCACCCAGTCACCAAATTTTCTGGTGGAGACCGTTCTGTTAGATTTCTGTAAGTCTTGGATTAGTAGCTCTGCCAGATTTCTGCGCACATCCTGTCGAGTTGGCTGAACTAGGTCGAACTCGGTTTCGCTCGCGTTTTCTGGCAAATTCTGATAGGAACCGAGCAAAACACTGGCACAGCTCGAACATAAACCGTGCAAACATCCGGGCCATTCTTACCTGGTAGAATTTTAGCACGAATCAAGCAAAACATCTGGCAAAGTTGAGGCAGGAAGCGTACAGAAATCTTGTCAGTGCATTCCTGGCTGGATTCTGACTAAAAGCGAAGACTACCATGTATACATTATGGGTTATGCGCTCAGTACTCAAACTTTGGGTTATCCGCTCTTTACTCAAATTTTGGGTTATCCGCTCAGTACTCAAATTTCCGGTTATCCGCTCAGTACTCAAATTTTGGGTTATCCGCTCAGTACTCAAATGTTGGGTTATCCGCTCGTTACTCAAATTTTGGATTATTTCATCGTTACTTAAACTTTGGGTTACCCGCTCTGTACCCAACGCTTGGGTTATCTGTAACCCAAACTTTGGGTAGTCCTCACACTACCCAAAATTTAAGTTCAAAGCTTGTTACCCAAAAGTGAGGAGATGCACTTTAGTCCATTTTGGGTAGGATTCTACCCAAAATTAGGTAACGGCCGGTAAGCGTGTATATGGCACCCCTATACCCCAGTTAAGCTCAGCCGGAAATGAACCGGAATTCTGGCTGGTTCCAGTTCGTATTCCGGCTCCAGTGACACAACCGATTCTACACGCTCGTAAAAAGTAACTCAAAATTGAGTTTAATCCCACCCATTTCCAGATAAAGTGGAACAACCCTTAAATTGAGTAATTCCAGAGTTACTCAAATTTGAGCAAGCCTGCCTGAACCAAAAACTGAGTAATTATTACTCGGTTTTTGAGTACAATATAATCCACACTAAACCTAAAAGTGCGTCACTATTACTCAGATTTTGAGTTGAAAATTACTCAAATTTTGAGTTCAGTACAACTTTAACAAAACCAAAAATTGAGTGATTATTACTCAGACTTTGAGTTGAACATTACTCAAATTTTGGGTTCAGTAGAACTTTAACAAAACCAAAAATTGAGCGATTATTACTCATATTATGAGCAGAAGCTTACCCAATTTTTGAGTAGACAAAAAAGCCAAAAATTGAGTTGAAATTTCTCAGAGTTTGGGTAGAATGATACTCAATTTATGAGTGCAATATTTCATTAAAACCCAGTAAAGTTCAGCCAGAAATGAGTCAGAATTCCAGCTGGTTCCAGTTAGTATTCCGGCTCCAGTGATACAAACGATTCTAGTTAGAATAGGTTGTGTCACTGGAGCTTGAATACTAACTGGAGCCAGCCGGAATCCGGCTCATTTCCGGCTGAACTTTACTGGGAAACACCCGGATCATGACTTGGAATTCTAAATCATTTCTTTCCGGAGTTCAACTGAAGTGCAACAACCGATTCCTATTTAAACTGGTTCACGATCGATTGTTGCATCTGAACTGGAGCTAAACCTATTTTCATCCAGTGAAGAAATTGGCCGTAAAAATTTTGTTTTGGATGTAATACAATCCAGGCTTTCTTTTCTCATGGAATATTTTTACAATAATACTTAAAGAAACTTCAGTTTATTAAATTTTATGTTTTTTTTTTTGTAAGTATAGCGTAAATATTACCTCGTAACTTCATTACCGTTTCAGTATCCACCACTTCTGAAATGTTCTGCATGCAGGTTGCTCAAATCCACTCTTAAAATTTAAATGTATTTTACCACAAACACTACAATTCTAGCTCCAACTATTATAAATATTTGAACAAATTATTTTTAAAAAGCTGATGAACGATAACTAAACGAGCCTGTACCTACTAATGGAAAATGGCGGATGACGCTTGGAATTTTTAACTTGGCGAAAAATGGCTTTTCCATTTGGTAACTCCAAAACGGTTTCTTGTGTAATACCCAAAAAGAGAGTCAGAGTTACTCAGAGATATTATACCTGTCAACTCAATTTTTGACGTTCACGAACATCATTCAAAACTGAGTTAAAAACTACTCAGAGTCTGAGTAACGGCTGGATGTTGTTGGCTCGAATCAAAACTTGTCGAAAGTAAACAAAGTTCATTTCATATCGTCAACCTGGCGCCCAGGTGGTGAAATCAACGGAGTGCTGGAGCGTTGCCAAAAAAAATTTATTTCCAGATTCAATTTTACTAAACTTCCCAGTTTAACTCAGTCGGAATGCTGGCTGGTTCTAATTCGTATTCTGGCTCCGGTGACACAACCGATTCAAGTTAGAATGTTTAAGGGGTACCTTTTCGATGCGGCTTAGCCGCATAACCGAGGCCTAGGAACCGAAGCGGCGCAAAGCCGCTGAGGATCCGCCGGACGAGGTGGCCACCGACCCGCCATCGGAAGCAAGCGAACCTGTGATCCACTCGTTTGCCCGGCTTACTCAAACATAGGGGCTATCCCTAGTTTAAGTCCGACTGAGCGGTAGCGAAGTCGGACAGCACGCGCAAAAGCGATGTGGCGTAGCCACATTGGGTGCTGGACACAAAATAAAATTGGCAACGCTAGCAAAATGTAAACACAAATGAACACTCCGGATGAACCTATCGTCAATTGACATTTCGGCGAGTTTTGATTCGAGCCAATAATATGGGCCCCTGAGTAACTTTTTACGAGCGTGAAGTTATGGGCCCCACTGACAGTTCGGATTGTTCTGCCCAGTAAAGTTCAGTCGGAAATGAACTGGAATTCTTGCTGGTTTCAGTTCGTACACGGGCTCCAGTGACAATCGATTCTAACTAGAATCGGTTGAGTCACTGGAGCCGGAATGCGAACTGGAACCAGCCAGAATTCCGGTTCGTTTCCGGTTGAGCTTAACTGGGTGTTCGTTTTGCTGCAGGATCGATCCGCACTAGGTAGAAACGATACGGCGTGACGCGATCATTAGATGGGGCCCATATTATTGGCTCGAATCAAAACTCGTCGAAATGTCAATTGACGATAGGTTCATCCGGAGTGTTCATTTGTGTTTACATTTTACTAGCGTTGCCAATTTTATTTTGTGTCCAGCACCCAATGTGGCTACGCCACATCGCTTTTGTGCGTGCTGTCCGACTTCGCTACCGCTCAGTCGGACTTAAACTAGGGATAGCCCCTATGTTTGAGTAAGCCGGGCAAACGAGTGGGTCACAGGTTCGCTTGCTTCCGACGGCGGGTCGGTGGCCACCTCGCCCTCTAGGCCTCGGTTATGCGACTAAGCCGCATCGAAATGGTACCCCTTAAACATTCTAACTTGAATCGGTTGTGTCACCGGAGCCGGAATACGAATTAGAACCAGCCAGCATTCCGGCTGAGTTAAACTGGGAAGTTTAGTACAATTTGATCTGGAAATAAAATTTTTCTGGCAACGCTCCAGCACTCCGTTGATTTCACCACCTGGGCGCCAGGTTGACGATATGAAATGAACTTTGTTTACTTTCGACAAGTTTTGATTCGAGCCAACAACATCCAGCCCATTAGATGTTTGTAATCGAGCTAAAATATTGGACAATAAATTGAACAAAAGTGTTGTTTTCGACATGTTGATGGCTGATAAATAATTTTCATCATGATTTTCATGATCAATAATAAAACGATTTCGAACATCGCAAAGTCGTGTCGTATGGGATTGATTCTGTCGATTGTGGATTGACCTTAAAACGACGTTTTAGATCTTGATTTGAAAAACATGGCGGCGTAGCAGATACCTGAAGACTAGAAAAACTCCAGTAAGAGAACTGCGGAGAGAAAAACAGCATTTTTGGCAACGTATGCCCCGGCATTGTATGGCAACACGTCCAATGTTATAGGGATGGGCAATGTTCGATTATGGATTCGTTTTTTGACAGCCACCCAGTAAAGTTCAGCCGGAAATGAACTGGAATTCTGGCTGGTCTTAGTTCGCATTCCGGCTCCAGTGACAACCAATTCTAACTAGAATCGGTTGTGTCACTGGAGCCGGAATACGAGCTGGAACCAGCCGGAACTTTGGTTCATTTCCGGCTGAGCTTAAGGTTGCACAGAGAAAGCGCAAAATTCGCAAACGAAAAAAGCAGTTTTTTTCCACACCGTATGTCACATCTTCATAAAAATCAATCAGCAGTACTGTAACAACATTCTACATACGCTGATTGATTTTTATGAAGATCTGACATACGGTGTGGAAAAAAACTGCTTTTTTCGTTTGCGAATTTTGCGCTTTCTCTGTGCAACCTTAACTGGGAAAACGCGAATCCAATCGATCCAAAATGGAGTCTCCGCAGTTCTCTTTCTAGAGTTTTTCCCAGTGAGCAAATTTTCTGGCAGAGACCGCTCTGCTAGATTTCTGTACACGCTCATTGATAGTAACTCAAATTTGAGTGGCTAGCCACTCAATTTCATAAAAACTGCACATGGTCAAAAACTGAGTTCGCCTCGTTTACCCAGTTTTGAGTTTTGGATGCAAATGTCAAATGTGAGTACATTTTACTCAAAAAGCAAATTTGAAAAATAATCATTCAGTATTTTTAATATTATTACAAAGAATCTCACCGATACTTCAAGTATCCTTTACCTGTTCATCCAGACGCTAGCGATGTCTGGAAATATAATCCGACGACGTTTCTTCACATCTCTTTTATACCAATCGGTACATTGTAGAACTAGCAGAAACTATAAAAACAAAACTCAGAGAAACCTACCTTTTAGTTTTCTGAATGTTCTGCTTCGACTCTACAGCTACTAGGTCCGTGGCTTGATCTTTTATTAAAGTTTTAGACGATGTCGAACTCCTCGCACTTTTTCTTGAGGATAAGTAATTTTTTCACTCAAAGATTTAAAAATTGAATGGTTACTCACCAGCTGAGTTAACTCTACTCAAATTAAAACTCATTTTTTGACATATTGCGTCTATTTTTCAAATTGAGTGCTCTGAACTCAAATTTTGAGTAGTTTTGAATGAGCGTGTAAGTCTTGGTTTGGCAGCCCTGTCAGATTTCTGTGCGTATCCTGTCGGGTTAGTTGAGCTAGGGCGAACTCGGTTTCGCTGGCGTTTTCTGGCAAATTTTGATAGGAACCGAGCTAAACCCTGGCATAACTCGGACATAAACTGTGCAAAGATCCTGGCAATTCCTACTTGATAGAATTTAGCACGAATTGAGCAAAACATCTGACTTAAGTTAGGGATACCAACCGTCCTTATTTTAAAGGACATGTCCTTATTTTCGAAGTTTTTGGAAAGCGTCCTTATTTTACTTCAAATGTCCTTATTTTTAGTCTCAAACCATGGAATATACAGGGTGGTTCAACATTATGTTTTTTAACAGAGCATCTGTCTGTGAGAAATGTGTTTCTTGCACTCCGACCATAATATGGTCGACAAAATCGGCCAACTGACTCTACTATTCGCCATACAATAAAAGAGTACAAATTGCAGTTCTCGTTATCGGATGATTAGCGAACAAATCGACCACATCCAGCACGCATTGAAGTAAACATAGCGGCGGTGACATTCCCAAGCATTGGAAACCAACATTACTCGACGAATTAGCAAGATACCACTTGAAATACTCGAATCCGCCATCAAAAATTGGACCAGTCGAATGGATTACCTCAAGCGCCAACATGGTCAACATTTAAAAGAAATTGTTTTCAAACAATAATTGGCAAAAAATGTTCTTTCGATTGACAAATAAACATTTTGCGACAAATAAACATTTGGAGCACCATTTTTCAAATTTTTGCGAAATCAATAAAACGTCATGATAAATCACCCTGTATTAAATTATTCAGATCAACTTTATTCCAAGAGAATCAATTTCAATTGTCAATTTCAAATACTTCCAGCGATTGTTTTTGTTAATGCATACTCTCTGCGACTCATTCCAACCAAAAGTTCTTTTACTCAGAAGTAACAAAAATTTGACATGAGGTTTGGCCAAAGTGGTTATCTTCGTTCAATGTTGGTACTACACCATTCCAATTTGTCTCGATCAAGATTCAGCGTCCCAGTTCAACTGCTGGAAATAAGCCAGAATCCCGACTTTTTCAGAATTCTGGCTCATGGGAGTCCCATGATGGGACAACTGATTCAGGCCTAAGACAAGACGTTATAATCGGCTTCTTATTTTCAATCGACATTCTTCTTTTCGCAGATTTCCACCCTGCCGAAATCTTCCGAACAGGGTTGCTATTTTTATAAATAAAAATGGATTCTTGTTAATTTATTTTATGCCTGCAATATTTTGTACCTTGAATCCATTTTATTAATAAATGGCACCGTTTTCCATGTCATAGATGTTTGATGAAACCATTTCCTGACAACAACAATTCAATTTTAGATTACGGTTTGGTTACTGTCTTATTTTTGTTTAAATTAATTAACCACGTATACGGCAAACGTGTGGTAGATACTTGTTCTACTTTGTCGCAAAATTTATTCATTTTTACTCTTTTAACGATAACAATATTATTTGTCAAAAGTAATTACATTATTTTCCTATAAATATAGCAACACTGCCAAACATGATTCCGCTATCCCTGCAGTAACATTGCGTACGGTGCAAAATGTCAGTATCAACCAATTAGGAGCTGGAACATTCTGACGTAAAATTGGAACAAAAACGACCCCTCTATTGTCATGTCTTTTCTTAGATTCAGGGTACAATTCCGAATAGATTTGGCAGCGATGTCCTTAATTTGCTCTCAGTCCATTTGGTAACCCTACTTAAGTTAGCAAAAGTTGAGGAAAGCGAAATTGATGCTGGCAGAGTTTCTGCGAGCATTTTGCGCGATTTGTGCGAGAATTCTGGCAACGAATTCGCTCAAATGCAACAACCGTTTCTGACAGAAGCGGTTAAACCAACCGATGCTGCTCACTTTTATCCAGAATCCAGCCATAAATGTACGGCCAAGATCTCTGCACACTTCCTGCCACATCTTTGTCAGATGTTTTGCTCGATTCGTGCTAAAATCTATCAGATAGCAATTGCCAGGATCTTTGCACAGTTTATGTCCGAGTTATGCCAGGGTTTAGCTCGGTTCCTGTTTGCCAGAAAACGCGAGCGAATCCGAGTTCGCCCTAGCTCAACTAACCCGACAGCCCAGTTAAACTCATTCCGGAACCGGTTCGGATTTCTGAATGGGGTCATGGATTCCAAATCAAATGCAACAACCGATTCCAACTCAGAATCGGTTGTTGCATTTGATTTAGAATCCATACTGACTCCATTCAGGATTCCGAATGGTTTGACCGGGAGCCAAGTAAAGTTCAGCCGGAAATGAAGGAGGATACGGATACGCTCAGAAATCTGACAGGGCTGCCAAACCAAGACACAGAAATTTAGCAGAGCGGTCTCTGCCAGAAAATTTGTTTACTGGGAGTTCCCACCTGGTGTCAAGATCTTCGGCTTCTCCGATGATGTAACCTTGGAGGTCTACAGGGAGTCAATCCCCGAGGTAGAACCACAGAGAACAGCTTTCCCGAAATACCTGTGTAAACATTTAAATGAAAATACGTTGAAAATCACCATCGCATACAGGTTCGCATGCGTGAATCACCATTGTATCCAAGTTTGCACGCAAATCCCGTATAGCGATTACTGGGCGATCGAAGCGCCGACCAGTGGCAAGTTGCTATTTGCTGTTGTCATTTCAAAGCGACGGTTTTATTTCTTACACAAGATGAAAACTTTACTTGTATGTCAGTTCTCAGTGGCTCTAAGGTGTGCGCTAGTTGACGTAGGCTACTGGCAGGCGTTGCCGTGACTATCCTTAGGTACCGCGGCGAGAGCACTAGGGGTAACCTAAAGTTACCTTCGGAAACCTACTGATTTATGTGTCTCAGACTGATATCTACCTACCACACCCGCACGGTATCACACGATGCATCCTGCATGATAGCGAGCATGATGCCAATCGGGCTGGTCATCGGGAAAGACGAGGAGTGTTTTGAGCAGCGTGGCACTAGAGTATCAGGGTGGCTTCGGTCACCAGATGGCAGCGCGAGTGGGTAGGTGGACCCACTGGCAGATACCTAACATATCGAGCTGGGTAGGTAGACCTCATGGGGAAGTTCACTTCCATGCTAGACGTCTGCGGCCGGGACACAAGTCCTGATACCCTTATCCAGAGGATATGTCAAGAGGTGGAGAAGTGGAACGCAGTCTCGATTGCCTGCAGGTTGCAGAGAATCTGGCGCACCGAGCAGCAGACGACAAGCATTACTAACATGTGATTGGTTAGTTAGAGCGGAATGGGCTGAGCGCGGAGACGTAGGCGAATGGCACAGAGGGTGGCAACCGCGGTAGTCACACCGAAGCATGTCAGAAGAGTGAGTGAATAAACGTATGTATGGACTGCCCATGCCGAGATGGGAGGGTCGGAGCGTAGAATGTTGGTACCTATCGCTATTGATACCTCGTGGCGTGCCTGAGGAGTGTAGGGTGAGCGTCCAAGTCAGCCTCACACGGTGTGTAAAATGTGAGCACCCCAGTAAGCCTCACAAGGTATGTTAGAAGTGGGAACCTAGAAAAATGTCCCACATGGGATACCAGGGCGAGTGAAAGGGTGTACTAGAGTGGTATGACTGAGAGTCAATCAGGTGATAGGGTGAGCACATAAGTCAGCCTCACATGGTATGCTAGAGGTGAGCACACAAGTAAGCCTCACATGGAGTGTCAGAGCGAGCACCCAAGTAAGCCTCATACTGGATGTGTGCGTGCGTGAGCGAGAGTGAGTGAGTACATTAAGTACTGCCATCCCCCCAGAAGTCATGCCGGGATGTTCCTCGGGGAAAGATGGCAGAGCTCAATGGAGTTTAGTCGGTATTACCCGTTAGGTAGTTTAGTCCTGGTCGAGCCCGACACTTCAGTACACTTCCGTGTGGTAGCTTGGCAACTACTAAGCACGTATACTGGGTCTGCGTAAATGCATTCTCCATTGTAAAGAAAAAACTAGATATGACATCACACTCTGAGACAAACATGCGCAAAATTTTGTTCTCCTTCCGAAGACCAGTGTTTACTTGGCAAACAGTCACCACTACGTCCAATTTCACAAAATTTATTTTGCGGACAGGTCGAGATCCACTAAACCATTGGTTGCAGTCCTATCAGCCAGCTAAGAAAAAGAGTGGTCTCTCAAATTATGAAAATTTCCCAAAAGTCATAAAGGTTGTTACTGTAAAATGTTAAAATTCCTACCAAATTAACAATTGATGATATAGGCCATGATATAGGTATTCGAGCTTGTCGGTTTTTATCCTTAAATAATAATTTGGCCTTTCGTATAGCAGTTACGTGTTTTATTGTAGTTGATACCTTTATGTCCATGGTGTTACAGGTATGAAATATGCAATAATAGTAGATTTTTTCTTTTGAGAGCGACCAGCAGTCTAGAATTTGAACTCTTTGTATTTCTTCTGCTGTTTGCTGGTTGTATCGGTCTGCTGCCGTTTCCGCTTCGATTTTTGTCGCGCCACATGCTCCGCCAACATATCGGAAAGATCCTCCTTCTGCAGGTGGCTTTGCTGCTCTCGCATTTGCTGTTCGTATCGCTGAGCCATTGCATCGTTATCCATGTCCAATTCTGACGGATCCAGAGCTAATTCAACCATACCTTCACGATCAAGCGGCCCTGCACGACCTGCACGAGGTCCACCAACGGCTCCTGCGGCAGTTGCTCCAGCTAAATCGTACACATGAGTCGATCCCATCATCGAAGCCCCAATGCGTTCGTTACGCCGTTCGTGTAGAACTTGGTACAATACTGGCGTTTCGTTATCTTCCATTTCGCTTTCAATCTTCTTCTTGCGCAATTCGATCGTATCCGGAGTTTCCATTCCTGCCGGAACGCCACTGGTTAGACCAGACGGAGTGACCAGACCTTCTGCCGGTGTAATGAGACCACTTTCGTCCACTGGTGCCCCAAGATCTTCACCGTCCTCTTCTTCCTCTTCGGACGATTCCTCCGATTCAGATTCAAGTTCACCCCACTGGGTGCGATCAATTTCTTCCTCGCCAAGACCGTTCTGAAAGATTAATTTTGTTAGTGTGCAACAAACGATAATACGAGACACGACTTACATCATGTTCACTAGCGCTCATACCAAACACGTCACCGTACAGTGGTTTGCCGTTCTCGTCGACCGGTGGCTTGCCCCATCCACCGGCATGATAACCAAAGGAACAGCCCTCCGGGATTGGTGCATTCAATCCGGGAATTCTAAGATTCGGATAGCTGGGAGGAGGTCCGTAGCGCTGCTGTGCTATTAACCACGGTGGTGGAATTTTGTGACAAGCTGGTCCAATAGGCATTCCCAAAGCAACTCGCAGCTCCTCCGACAAATCGCCAGGTTTCTTCTCCTTTAACCGGGTTTCGAATTCTTTTCCTTCGTAATACAAATCTCCGTGAATTGTCATACGAGGTTTCGTTTGCCATCTGCCAAAAAATAAATTAATGCGTTAGTGTTAGTTTGATGCAAAATTATCGGTGAAAATACTATTCAAACAGACTGGACTTCAACCGTTTAAAGTACACTTTGTATACTTCAACATTTTGTATACATTAACTGGCGATAGTTGTGCATAGATATTTTTACTTATTGTGCATAATATGGGATAATTTTCTCGGACAAAAGAATATGCGATTCATTCGGTCTACTTACTTGAAAAATGCATCGTGTAGTTTCTGATAGTCAATATCAATCTTGCCCATTTTTGGCCTAGCACGCTCACGCATTTTAGCTTTCAGCGTTTTTGCTTCATCCTTCTCCTGCAATGAAGCTCTCATTTCCATGATACCGGTCTTTTTGATAAAGGCCGGTAGCTCGAAGGGAGGCTTTTCAATGCCTCTCTTTCCTTGTAAGTACTTTCTTTTGAAGCACCAATGCCGCGGAACTTGCACCGTATTACGGTGAGATTTCAATTGAATTAGAAGCTTTGGATCTCTTGCCGTTACGTCATGCATCTCAACCACATCCGGCCGTGCCACCAGTTGTTTCAACTCGGCTACACTCAATCTTGTTAGTTTCTTCATTTTTCGCTTCGAAACTCGTTCTTTTTCGTCCTGGTCTTCCATATCCATTGGGTCATCATCATCGTCATCGTCATCTTTCTCGTTAGGTTTTTTAGTCGCAGTGGTCTTTTCGGTTTCTGTCGTTTCTGTTTTTGCCACCTCCTTCGGCTTTGTTTCGAGTTTAAATATTTCGAACACCCGATAGAACTGACGATACATAGGAGCTAAATCTGCGATTGTGAGTTTCTCTGGAACATATTCAATCTCCACTTTTTCCAGTTCATCTTCGATCAGCGAGGTTTCTTTAACTTTGTCTTTCTTTTTCTCTCTTTCGGTCTTCTTTCCTTTTTCTTTCGTTTTTGATTTATCCTTTTCTCTAGCCTTCTCCTTGTCAGAATCATCTTTCACACTCTTTTCCTGTTCCTTCGATTTATCTTCTTCTTTCTTCGGATCTTCTGGCTCCTTGTCATTTTCCTATTAAGAATAACAAAAAATTTAAACTACATGTTTATAAAGCGGGTGTAGCGTAACGTTGCAACAAGTCTAACATCAACTACACCGTTGTGGTTCAATGTCCAAAATTAAAAATATCATGAAAACCATATTACCTTAGACTTATCCTGTTCATGTTCAATACCATTGGTTATGGTTTCCTTCGGCTGAATTTCTTTGTCTTTTTCACGTTGTTGCAAAACAATCGCCTGTTGTTCCCGCCTGGCTCTTCTATTGTCCTTCTTTCGTTGCTTCCGCCTACGGTTCCTATCCAATCTACCTTCCGCCTTGGAAATGACTGGCGGTGGCGGAGCCATACCATCGATATTGTCCTCGTCCGAATCGCCTTCCATGTCGAGATAGGAGCTCATAACTCCAGCCGGTGGAGGCGGTTGCATTGGAATTGTTGGTACCACAGCACCGGTTGTGGCCAGAACTTCTTCCGCGCCTAACTCTTTGGCGCGAATCGTTTTAAGTGCGAGTACATCCTCCAACACTTTAGGAAGAATCAATTCAGATGGTGTCTTGTCTTCCAGCTCCAGTTCGGAATTTCCCAAATTGATTGACATCAATGGAAGAACATTATTTGAATCTTCTGGCTTGTCGGGAACTCCCATTGTCGGCTGGCCAGGAGTATTAATCAGAGAACCGACGGGAGGATTACCTCCCGGAGGACCCAGCAGTGAGACCGCTTTAGCTCCGGGTGGCCCCATCATTGAGGGTAGTTGACCTCCCGGTGCACCCAACAATGATGGGGAACCACCAGGATTTCCCAATAGTGACGGAACACCAGGAGCCCCAAGTAATGAAGGTCGTTCTTGGCCAGGCGTCCAACCGGGGCCTGCCAGAAACATTCCAGGCGGTGGCGGTGGAGGTGGCAGCATAACTACCGGATTGGGGTTTGATTGCTGGTGAAAGAAATCAAAACATAACCTTTTGTTAGAAATAATTAAAAATAACTCAAAAATCATACCTCTGCATTATTTTCCATAGTCACTAAAAAATTTAGTCATTAATATGACAAAGTATGTTCAAAACACGATTTAGTTGAAATTAAATAATAATTATTGTACCAGAAAAAAATCGATTCGATACACTTCCAGGCTTCAGCTGAGTTGTCACGGTAGGAATGGGCGATATCAATGCGATTTCTTTTCAAAATCGATCTTTTTGTCTCGATTAATCGATTTTTTATCCGATCTTTCCCGGTTAAGCTCAGCCTCAGAAAATGAACCGGAATTCTGGCTGGCTCCAGTTCGTATTCCGGCTCCAGTGACCCAACCGATTCTAGTTAGAATCGGTTGTTGCACTGGAGCCGGAATACGAACTGGGACCAGCCAGAATTCCAGTTCATTCCCGCTGAACTTTACTGGGTTGTCACCTGTCGTCCCAGTAAAGTTCAGCCGGAAATGAGCCGGAATTCCTTCCAATGACGTGAATTTAAAACTCTGACAGAGAAAGGGATTTGTCTGGTTAGTAATGCGAAAAAAGTAAACAATCCCGAAGCAACCAGCGATGACGTCATTGAGTTTCAAAATTTAATGCTTTCAAAGGAGAAATTTAATGAAAGCAGTTCTCGACAAACATACGATTACGGCTTAAAAGCCAACTGTCAAAATTCTCTTTGAAAGGAAATTCCGGACAAACCGTTAATGGCTAAACGCAGTTCATACCAGTTAATGCAAGAGAAAACTTTTTTCTTTTGTTTACTATAAACATCTGTGATTGGCGGGTAACAGTTTGTTTGAAATTTCCTATCAAAGAAAATTTTGACAGTTGGCTTTTATGCCGTAATCATATGTTTGTCGAGAGTTTAAAAGTTAAAAATATCCCTTTTGACAGCTTTAAACTTGAACGCATAAATTGATACAAAAGCACTAGCACCAGCCTTCTGCTATGCAGCCATTTTGTCCTAGCCAACATCTCGCTTTGTTAATATCAAAACAACCCAATGCTATTGCACTGGCGACATGAGCCTAGAAGCGGCTAGGCCCATCATATGTTGACTACTGTCAAAGTCTGTATATCTCCATCAAGACGGATACAGGTGTGCACATTTTTTCTGTGTGTGAGTGCGGTTGCGGTTTCATCGATGAAGCTTAAAAAACAAGAGGATATGAAGAATAAAAGCATAAACAGTTAACGTAGCGGGCCCTTCTGTTGCCATAAGTTTCGTTTCGGTTCGGCAATAGTTAATTCAATCGGTTTTTCGAGGTAAAAAGTGTCCATAAGTGTTCTAATCGATAGATCCGAAGTGAAGCTCGACCTTTTCTCACTTTTCATCGTGCGCCAAAGAATCAGAATGCTCGTTCGGATGTTGATGTTTACTTCAAGGGCCCCGGCCGCCATGCTTAATATTTGCAAGAATATTACACATACTCAAAAGTGTCAAATGTTCCCACCTTTCTCTCCATCTTGTATCTCCATACACTGAAACGAAGACCATGGTATTAACCAGAGTGTATGTAAGGAGAGTGAAGACAACTGTCATGATTATCTGTCAGTAATATTCCAAACGAACAAATGACCTCTCAAAATACATGGATTTGTCTCGTTTGGAATGACACTGACAAAAAATCATTGTTCCAATTTTGACAGTGTCGTCACTCTCCTTATATGCACTCAGGTATTAACTACTAGATTAGGGGTTCAAATTAAAAAGGGTGTACCAGTGAATTTTGGTAGACCATATATCATGCTTGACTTGAATATGATTCCTATCATTTGTACCATGTCTTTCTGGTATAAAGACATGGTATTTCTTACTATTTTGTGGTTATATTTTTAGTACTTTTTACTATGCCTACATCAACATCCAATGGTCAGAATTACCATACACATGGTTGTATTAAAAATTGCTAGCTAATTAAAATCACTAGTGGTGCTTACCATTATATAGTAATTGGAATATAATGAGAATTTTATTTGAATAAATCAAAAATTGCTTTTTCTAGATTTCGATATTTATTTAATAGTTACTTACAACATCTGCTTGAAAAATGCAATGTTTGTTTTCTGGATGGGGGACTATTATAACCTAATTTCGCTCCTAGTTCTTGGTCACCGAAAAAAAATGTCATGAGGTAGATAATATAGATTCAGATTCAGAACCCTAATACCATGACCTGAAATCAAAATCAGTAAAATACAGCGTAATTAAGAAACAAATATTACCGATGAGAATTGTGTACTTCGCTGGTTCTAGATTCCATGCATAACCAGAGAATATTAATATTATTATTATATTAGAATGTTTATAGTACTTCCAAAGATAAACTGTTTTTGGATATAAATAACTAGTAAACCCCTTAATAATTACCAAAAATTTGTAAATTGATAGCGATCCAAAGCTCAAGCTCAAAAGCATATTAACATTAACTATTTTCGAAGTCTTTTCAACAATGTAATCCTGTTCAAATCGAATATGCAAAATAGTAAAACCTACCATAAACGTTTATTCAAACCACATTGTAGAGTCAAGCAGTTTGTGATAATTTTGAAATAAATTATGATAAATTTTACTATTTATTGAAAATGTTTTTTTCAACCATGACTCTGTAGTCAGCATTACCATGTCATTCTGTTTAGTGTAGCTTTTACTCGGTCAGCGTGGCAAGCAGAAAGTTAGCAAAAGTTGAGCAAAGCGAAATCTATGCCGGCAGAGTTTCTGCGAGCATTTTGCGCGATTTGTGCGAGAATTCTGGCAACGAATTCGCTCAAATGCAACGACCGTTTCAGACAGAAGCGGTTAAACCACAGAGAACAGACATATAAGCTAGAACGAACTTTCCCGAAAAACCTGTGTAAACATTTAAATGAAAATACGTTGAAAATCACCATCGTATACAGGTTCGCATGCGTGAATCATTATTGTATCCAAGTTTGCACACAAGTCCTGTATCGCGTTTGCTGGCCGATCGATGCGCCGACTAGTGGCAAGATGCTACTTGCTGTTGTCATTTCAAAGCGACAGTTTTATTTCTTACATAAGTTCAAAACTTGACTTGTATGTCAGTTCTCAGTGGTTAAACCAACCGATGCTGCTCACTTTTATCCAGAATCGAGCCAGAAATGTACGGCCAAGATCTCTGCACGCTTCCTGCCACATCTTTGTCAGAATCGAGCCAGAAATGTACGGCCAAGTCTCTGCACGCTTCCTGCCACATCTTTGTCAGTTGTTTTGCTCGATTCGTGCTAAATTCTACCAGGTAGGAATTGCCAGGATCTTTGCACAGTTTATGTCCGAGTTATGCCAGGGTTCAGCTCGGTTCCCGTCAAAATTTGCCAGAAAACGCGAGCGAAACCGAGTTCGCCCTAGCTCAACTAACCCGGCAGGATACGCGCAGAAATCTGACAGGGCTGCCAAACCAAGACTTACAG
This sequence comes from Topomyia yanbarensis, assembly GCF_030247195.1. Lineage (NCBI taxonomy): Eukaryota > Metazoa > Arthropoda > Insecta > Diptera > Culicidae > Topomyia > Topomyia yanbarensis. The sequence continues at coordinate 392,164,754 of NC_080672.1, forward strand.
AAATCTAGCAGAGCGGTCTCTGCCAGAAAATTTGCTCACTGGGTAACAGGAGTGACACCCCCTGAAAAGCATTTAGCTGTTAGCGGGATACGCATCCAATTTCCCTGTGGTCACAGAGAACAGACGTCCATCTTCAGCATTCAACAGCGATGCCAGATGTGAAGACATGTCTTCATTTTGAAGACAATTGAAAGGCTGTGAAGACGGGTTTTTCATATACAAGACAAATTTGTTTCGGTTGTCTGACCGATTTTTGGCAGAATTCTGGCTCAAAATCTAAAACCGATTCAGAATCCTGGTCGGTGAAGACAAATGAAGACATTTTTTTATGAAATGTGAAGACATTTGAAAAATATACCTGGTATCCCTGGCATTCAACTTGGGTGAAAATCTCTAACGGTTTCGAAGGTAGTTGGTATATCTGCGGAGAGGTATAGTATTCCGGCTGCACCCAGTGATGTTCAGTTGGAAAATGAGACGAAATGCTGGCTCGTTCTAGCACTCTAACGGCCAATTTATTCACTGGATGAAAACCAGTTTTCGGGTTGCTGGTGACTAACCCACTGAGACGTCCAAAAATTTGTTTCAAAATCGTTCAACACGGGTCCAATGATGGACGTTTGTTGAACGGTTATTTGGACGTTGCCCAAATTGACCCAACGAACGCCCTTCATTGGACAATTTTGATACCAACTGTTCTTAGAGGGAATTAGCCGAAAACTGGTTTTCAACAAAAACCGGTTTTCATCCAAGTGAAGAAATTATCCACTGAGACGTCCAAAAAATTGTTTCAAAATCGTTCAACACGGGTCCAAATTTGTCCAACGAACGTCCTTCATTGGACGATTTTGAAACCAACCGTTCTTAGAGAGTAGCTGTAAGAACCAGCCCCCTGCTAGGCAGCCATTTTGTCCTAGCTAACATCTGCCTTTGTTAAAATCAAAACAACCCAATGCTATTGCACAGGCGACATCCCTGTCAAACCATTCGGAATTTGATTCGGAATCCTGAATGGAGTCAGTATGGATTCCAAATCAAATGCAACAACCGATTCTGAGTCGGAATCGGTTGTTGCATTTGATTTGGAATCCATAATGACTCCATTCAGAAATCCGAACCGGTTCCGGAATGAGTTTAACTGTCTTCTAAGAACGGTTGGTTTCAAAATCGTCCAATGAAGGACGTTCGTTGGACCAATTTGGACAACGTCCAAATAACCGTTCAACAAACGTACACCGTTGGAGCCGCGTTGAATGATTTTGAAACAATTTTTTACTTACGCTTCTCAGTGGGAGTTTGTATTCCGCCTCCTGTGACACAACCGCTTCTAATTAGAATTGGTTGTGTTACTGGAACCAGAATGTCAGCTGGGTCCCGGTCAAACCATTCGGAATCCTGAATGGAACCAGTATGGTTTTCAGCTCAAATGCAACAACCGATTCTGAAACCGATTGAGTCGGAATCGGTTGTTGCATTTGAGTTGAAAACCATACTGACTCCATCCAGAAATCCGAGCCGGTTCCAGAATGAGTTTAACTGGGGTTCTGCTGTGCAATGACACACTCGATTCTAATTAGAATCGGTTGGCTCACTGGACTCGGAACCATGCTAATTTTCCGGCTGAACTTTGCTGGGTAGATTTGACCGGGTTATTTCGAAATCTTCTTTCACTCCAAAAGCTTTCACATCGCATTGCACCCATCGTAGTCAGTTTCAATCGTTTCAATTCAACGGATTAAAAGCGGCGCAACAGATTAAATTTTCTCCATTTTGTTAGGCGTTAGTTTACAAAAAGTTCAGTTAGAAAAGTTATTTCCGAAATATAATACAAAGGAAATTTATCAGTTAAAATGATCGACCTCCTGAAACCGTTGTTGAATTTTCTTAAAACGAAAGAGGTCGACTCGACGAATCTGGTATGGCGTTTACACAGTCGTGTAACCGTTTATTTGCTTGTATTTTTTACGCTTTTGTTGTCCGCTCGCACCTACTTCGGTGAACCGATCGATTGCATCAGCACCGCACCTGAAAGTGTTAAGAAAAGTTTGAACACCTTCTGTTGGATTCTCGGTACCTTCATAAGCAATGACCCAAAATTCGGTAAGTATGATGTTTCTTAAAAGCCCGACCCAGACGATACATCAGCGACACGTCAGACGTCACGGTTCCACCAGGATAAGTTGAGGGCGTTTCTCGCTCACACGTCCCGTCCGTGCCGTTGCTGTTTTGTGTGAATTCCTACATAGAACGGTGACGCGACATGACGGAAGCTAATGCATCGTCTTAGCCAAATTTACACCTTTGGTCCCTAAGTGTTAATAGTGCTTTAAGCCCGATTCAGACGATACGTCAACGAAACAACATCACGTCACCGGTTAGGATAAGTTGAATACATTTTTCGTGTACCCCCATAGATTTAACTGCATGTAACTAATTTTGACGTTACGTGGACGTGTTGTACCGGTGGCGGAAGCCTGACGTATCGTGTAAATTACAATTCATTTATCTTATTCAACAACACCATTATTTTTATTCCAGTTCACGCCAGCTGGGATTTCATCGAGATAGGTGATAGAATGGGAAGCATTCCTAAAGAAGAACGAGTCTACATAAAGTATTACCAGTGGGTGTCAGTTCTCTTGGCAATCCAAGCATTCCTGTTTTCCTTACCAAAGCATTTGTGGCGAATCTATGAAAAATCGCGGATGCAAGATTTATGCGAAGGTTTAAGTATGTTATTGTTGGTTGTTCGATTGTAGGTAAATTTTACAGTGAAAATATCACATTTCAGCAACGATTTTGGTTCCGCCAGGTTGGAATCCAGTTCGGAAAGGCCTCACTTTGCAGTATCTAACGCAAGAACCAAATCGAAAACACTGCAACTATGCGCTAATCTTTTTCGGGTGTGAGCTTCTCAACTTCTTGATTGTTCTATTTAATATGTGGATGATGCGCTTTATTTTTGGAGGATTCTGGAACAGCTATCAACCTGCCGTACAAGCATTGTTTTCTCTGGATATGAATTCGTGGATGTCGCTTAATTCTTTGGTGTTTCCGAAGCTGGCTACATGTGAATTCATCACTGTTGGTCCCAGCGGAACTAAACAGAATTTCGACGCGCTCTGTCTTCTTCCTCAGAACGTTGTGAACGAGAAAATTTTTGCCTTCCTTTGGCTATGGTTTATCTGTCTGGCCATTATTTCCGGAGTTCAAGTTTGCTATAGACTGATCCAGATATGCTGTCAAAGTGTTCGCTTACAGCTCATCTACTGTCAGCTGGCACCGTTTAGCTATCATCGCGTGAAGCGTGTTGTTCGAGAGGCCAACATTGGTCACTGGTTTCTGCTGTACCAGATGGCGCGAAATATAAATCGGAACGTAATGAAAGAGATCATTACTGATTTGGCAAAGATTGGACAGGAACGGACTCAGTCAATACAAAATTTGGGACAACAACAAATCGTGGAAGACGAAGAAGAAATTGAAGATGACGAGGTGACCGTTTGACGTTGGACTTCCACTGCCGTTAATGATTGATTCATTGTTTGCTTTCGTTGGATTACTGAATTGTAGGTGAAGGATTTTTTTTATTATTGGTTTTGTTTATGCGCTAAGCGAATGTAAACATACGGGCTTTATTTGTAGAGAAAATTATTCATGTAAGTAGAGAAATATATGCAATATATGTTAAAGTCAATTGAATATCTTATACTTAAAGGGTTTGGTAACACGTACTGAAAGATGATGATTGTACCCCATTTTGCATAGAGGCGTTTGGAATAACGTCAATTGGCATAATTATTTTTGCTTTAATTACAAACTACACAAGGGTAAAGCGTCGCTCCAATTCTATATATTTTTACCTCATCTTCCATGTGGGTGAATGGAGAACAGTGAGTCTCGTTATGTAAGGTATGCAAACAAGGCTCGATGGAATTGTCCAAGTCAGTCTTGGATATTACATGCATTTGGAGCAACATCAGATATTGTTTCAAGCTGCTGCAGTTTTCGAGCCGCCATCCGCGTTACGGTTTGGTAAGGCCAAGCTCGTGTCTAGGGGGGGGGGTCAATTGAGGTCTGACATATTCTTGATGATCGCATCATTAGCGTTTCTGTATGACGTAGACTGCAAGGCGGTGGTAGGATGATTTTCAATAGAATTAGACTGATTAGATGACACGACATTACATGCTCTCAACTTGTGCCAAATAATAGGTATGTATGAATGTAAGTTCGTATGTATGAATCTATGCCTGTATTTATGGGTGTGTATAGGAGCAAAGTATCTCTGACCAACATGGAAGGATAGCCTATGACCCGCTAAAACGCTCATGGGAAGCCGGGTATGCGGTCATAGGTGTGAACATAAAGCACTGCACATACTGACAAGTGCAACGGTGAGACGGTAGGTGTACAGTTTATGCACATAGGTTGCAGAAATAGTTTGTTGAGACAACCCGATTGCACACTGATGATTGTATAACATTCCCCTGAAAACCATTCCCCAGAAGAAAAAATGTCGAAGCTTTTTCCCCAGAAACACATTCCAGACAGTACTAATTCCAAGAAAACATTCCCAGAAAGTACCAAAGCCCAGAAAACTTTCACCCAGAAAGAACCAGAACACAGAAAACTGGTTCCGCAGAGAGTACCAAAACCCAGAAAATTATTTTGCCGAAGAATGTTTTTCTTCTAGTGTCTCAATAAACAATTCGTTTCATTTAGATCATGTGTACTTAAATACCTGATATAAGTTCGCTATTCACAGTATTTTTTAATATTTAGGGGAACTCGGGGCTATTCGGACCTACTCAAGCAAATCGCCCTTTTAGGTGGATAGATGTGAGAAAAAAAGGTCCTAATTGTTAGTTTGAAACCTCAGCTACATTTTGATGCCATAAAAGGTTCATTTTCACCACTCAATCACAGAGAACAGACGTCCATCTTCAGCATTCAACTTGTGTAAAAATCTAACGGTTTCGAAGGTAGTTGGGATATCCAAACCAAGTGCGCTACTGTCGTCATGTTTTTGCCTTTCTCAATAGAAAGGTATTGCAATTGCTCTGAAAACCGACTTTTTAACGGAGGCCCGGAGGGCCTCGTGACATATACCATTCTATTCAGTTCGTCGAGTTCGGCAAATGTCTGTGTGTGTATGTATGTGTGTATGTATGTATGTGTGTGTATGTGACCAAAAATGTCACTCATTTTTCTCAGAGATGGCTGAACCGATTTTAACAAACTTAGTCTCTAATGAAAGGTGCAACGTTCCCATAGGCTGCTATTGAATTTCTAATGGATCCGACTTCCGGTTCCGGAATTACAGGGTGATGAGTACGAACACGCAGAAAATGTCGATTTTAATAAATTCTGCAATGAATGTATAAAGGTGAAATTTTTTCCAAAATATGACCACAACTGCTTCGATTTGTAGTATTAGGTCATTAACATCCATTCAAAGTCTATTTGGTCACATTGGCCACCATCATCGGTTCCGGAAGCCCCGGCGGAAGTATCTAAATTCAGAATAACATTTACATCGGTTTCTCGGAGATGGCTAGACCGATTCGACTAAACTTGGCCGCAAATGAAAGGTATTGCGTCCCCGTAAATGGCTATTTAATTTCATCCCGATCCGACTTCCGTTTCCGGAGTTACAGGTTGTGGCGTGCGATCACATAGCAAATTGTGATTCAAACCGATACTCCGATGAAAGCAAAAAAGGTAAAAATTTCGCTAAAATGTCTCTCAAACAACTTAAATTTTCTGTTCTAGGTCACCGACGGCCAACCAAACTTTCGTTGACTACATTGACCACCATAGACGGTTCCGGAAGTGCCCGGGAAAAGCGGCCATCTTTCAAAATTTACGAACTCACATCAGTTTCCCGAAAATGGTTGGGCCGATTTTCACAAACTTAGTCCCAAATGATAGCTATAATATCCCCATAGATGTCAATAAAATTTCGTACGGATCGCTTATATGGGTCCGGAAATATAGACTAAATCGTCCGGTCACATATGAAATTCCCATATAGGCCGGAACTCAATTTTTTTTTTTCAATGGGGGGACCTCATGAAATTTCAGAAATCGAATTCGTATTTTTGATGCCAAACATCTTTAAAATGCATGAAACGTCGAGATTTTATGTTATCTCGAAAAAAAAAATTTTTATATAAAAATCGACTTTTTGGGACTTTGCCGATTTTGCACCTTTTTTCAGTTCAATATTACCGTGGCTGTTTTTTCTTTTTCAAAATTTTAGAACTCGAATAATGATTTATTTTCCTGTATATAGTTGTCATGTGATGTATATGTAATAAAATGTAATATATGTATTTAAAAGCTTTTAATGAATATAAACAACGCACACATTCGCGTAATTCATGATTGACTAAATTGACAGCGGTTATTCCTCTACCAAGTCAAACTAGTCCGGAACCGATTCGGACTTCCAGTATGAATCCCAGCTCAAATGCATGAACCGATGGAGTCAGAATCGGTTGTTTCACTTGAGCAAGATTCCATACTGAATCCATTCAGGATTTCGAACCAGTTCCGGATTTGACGGATAGTTGGGATAAGTTGGTTTGGCGGCGCTAGTGTTTATCGTATATTAGTTCAAATGTTTCCACACGTTTTTTAAATATTTTTGTTCGATCATGGATGTCTGTTCTCTGTGTCTAAGGTTTCTGGGGGTACGTTGATGTTGATTTGTGGGAGAATATCTGGGGCATCCATTTGGCCTGTTAGAAATTAGTATGCCATGAGAATTCAAAAAAAAATATGATTATAGCTAAGATTTTGCTTTATAGCAGACTGGATCGCAGGAGGCGTTTTCCGAAAAATGTAAGAAAATTTTCATTAAACATTGTACACGTGGTCGAAATAGAAGTAAATATAGTTTATACGCCGAACCAGTCTTTTTTTCCTCATTTGCCAAGTGCCCCGTACTAAGCAGAGCTGTCTCTGTTGCTGTCGCCAGCATTGGCCTTTCGTACCCTCCAGGTGAGCCGTACATACCGGACATAGTCCCTGTTGCTGTCGCTAACATTGGTCCTTCGTACCCTCCAGGTGAGCCGTACATACCGGACATAGTCCCTGTTGCTGTCGCTAACATTGGTCCTTCGTACCCTCCAGGTGAGCCGTACATACCGGACATAGTCCCTGTTGCTGTCGCTAACATTGGTCCTTCGTACCCTCCAGGTGAGCCGTACATACCGGACATAGTCCCTGTTGCTGTCGCTAACATTGGTCCTTCGTACCCTCCAGGTGAGCCGTACATACCGGACATAGTCCCTGTTGCTGTCGCTAACATTGGTCCTTCGTACCCTCCAGGTGAGCCGTACATACCGGACATAGTCCCTGTTGCTGTCGCTAACATTGGTCCTTCGAAAACCATCAATCAGTTTATATGGATAGAATCCTGCGTTGTTCTGAGAGATCGAAAACAGGTACTGTGCCAAAACGATTTGCGGATTATTACTTGGAAAATTCCAAGACTGGAAACAGAAAAACCATGCAGCGTACACCTGTACATACATTTCCGGCTGCAAAGCCTATCGTACCAGATTCTGACATTAATTTACAAACTGAAGATAATTCTAAACCAGATAGTAGATATTCAAAAAGTAGTAGGTCATCAGTTGTAAGCAAAACCCAAAGTCAGATTAGGGCGTTAGAGTTGGCTAATCAGATTGAGGAGGAGGAGCTTGAAACCGCTCTAGAGCAGGATCGGATTTTGGCTGAACAAAAATTGGAAGCTCTTAAAATTAAAAAAGAGCTAGAACTGAAAAGTCAGCAAAAGAAGGCAGAATTTTTGAAGAGAAAACGGGAACGAGAGTTGCAAATTTATGAATTGCGCTCTGATTCTGGGTCTGTTAGTTACAGTTCGTCACAACGAGTTCACAAGTGGGTGAGCGAAATCCCAGATGAAAGCGACGATCGACGACCTGACGAGTCTATCGAAGAAGCTGCACGTACCAAGATGGAAGCTAAAGGTAGCTCTCCAGGAATGAACGAGGTCTTAACGCAAGCATTCAAAGCGCTCCAAGTTCGTCAAATGAAAGATTTACCTGTATTTTCTGGAGAAGTCCCTGAGTGGCCGATTTTTGAGAACGAGTTCAAGACGTCTACAACGGAGTTCCAGCTAACAGACCGTGATAACCTGAGAAGACTTAACAAGGCGCTTCAAGGAAAGGCGCGCAAAGCTGTTGAAGCACTACTGTCGTCACCTGAAAATGTCCATCATATTATGCGAATGCTGAAATCAAACTTTGGTCGATCCGAGTGGGTAGTTGCAAATAGGCTGGATACTTTACGGAACCTTGAGTTTGTCAAGGACGGAAGTATTGAATCTTTTCGTACATTTTATAACGCAGTTATCGGTACCGCTGTTGCATTAAAAAACGCCAACGCAAAAAGCTACCTAATGAATCCCGAACTTATTTCGCACCTGGTGGAAAAGCTACCGGCGTTCAGCAAGCAGATGTGGATTCGACACAAAGCATCTCTGATGAAAGAAGACAGAGTAATTGATTTCGACACATTTTCTCGGTGGTTGGAGGATGAGATGGACAATCAACTGGCGAGTATGAATCCAATTTTCATGACAAAAAAGCCAACTTCAAACCCTCGACCAAAACCGCCTGTGTTTAACATTACTACTCCAGATGATGAGAATGAGCACATGCAGTGCCCTTTGTGCAGTTCAAAGGATCATTTGAGCCTTGCCAAATGTGATCGGTTTTCTAAACTATCTCTGGATCAACGTCGATCTGCAGCAAGATCTTGCCGAGTATGCTACGTCTGCCTGAAGACCGACCATACGCGTCAGAAATGTAAATCTAACAGGACCTGTTCCATCTGTAAAAGTAATCACCACGAGCTTGTACACTCAGATGACTTTCAAAGACCATCGAACCGTAAACCTTCGGATAAATTTGCATCCGAAGATTTATGTAATGTGAATGCTAAAAATGTGAACACTCTTCTCCGCGTGGGCAAAGTGCAAATACGTGGTCAAGGTGGTATCCATAACGTGTTCGCTCTTTTCGACGAGGGTTCTTCCCTTACAATGATAGACTCTACACTTGCCGATGAAATGGGATTAGTTGGTCCTATAGTACCGGTAACGTATCGTTGGACAAACGGAATCTCGCACAAGGACGAAGAATCGACGGTGATCTCCTTTTTAATATCAGGGCCTTCCCAACAAGCAAAATGGTTCCAATTGAATAATGTTCGTACCATTCAGAATATGAACCTGCCACGTGTCAACTTTGATCTGGAAAAGATTAAAAAAATGTATCCGTTACTCGATGAAAGTAAACTCAGTACGATTCAAAATGCTTCGCCGAGATTGTTGATAGGCTCGAATAATGCTGGTCTTATAGTGCCTCTAAAGACAATACAATATTCACTGAGAGGTCTCCAACTAACCCGGTGTCACCTAGGTTGGACCATTCATGGAGAAATAGAACCAACGTTGGCGGTGGCAGCAGATTCTCTCCATGTTCTCCTTTGTTCAAATAATAATGATACGGAGCTAACAGCTTTAATGAAGAATATGTACAAGATTGAAGAGTTCGGCATAACTCGCCAGGAAGATAAATTTTCAGAAGAAGATCAACGTGCACTTGACATCATGAACAGAACACTGAAGAGAATCGGTGATCGTTTCGAAGTTGGGCAAATATATAAATATAACAATTTTACGTTTCCTGATAGCAAAGTACAAGCATTGCGTCGTCTGCAGATAATGGAAAGAAAAATGGTTGGTGATCCAAAATTTGCTGAGATGTACTGCAAGAAAATAAATGATTACCTCCAAAAAGGGTATGCAAGGAAGCTGCAGCCAGATGAGCTTTCGGAGCCTCCCAATACATGGTATTTACCACATTTCAGCGTTGCGAGTGGTAATAAGTTTCGATTGGTGATGGACGCGAAAGCTAAGTCAAACGGTTTTTCATTAAACGACCTATTGCTGAAAGGTCCAGATTTTGTACCCCCTCTGACTGCGGTATTGATGCGAGGAAGAAAGAAAAAGGTGGCGTTCTTGGCAGACATAACAGAAATGTTTCATCAGGTACAAATTCGCGAAGAGGATCAACATTCACAGCGTTTTTTCTGGCGTGGCATGAATCGAACCGATCCACCTGAGACGTATACGATGACGGCTATGATTTTTGGTGCGGTATCATCTCCGTCCATAGCTCAGTATATAAAAAACTTTAATGCAAAAGAACTTGAAGAACGTTTACCAGGAGTACAACGAGCCATCGTGGAGCAGCACTACGTAGATGATTATTTTGATAGTGCTGATACCGACGAAGAAGCTATCGAGTTGATCGATCGCGTAATCACGGCTCACGACCATGGCGGTTTCAAATTGGGGAAATTTGTCTCGAACTCAGACTCTGTCATACAGTCATTGGATCCTGAGTTGAGAGCCAATGTTGATAAACCAGATGACGTGAAAGTTTTGGGTTTGAGATGGAACGTTGCGACTGATGAAATTGTTTTTCCGTTGGACTTTCCTAAGATTGGCGATATTCTTCGATCCACTGATATGATTCCCACCAAGCGAGAGCTATTGAAGTTTATGATGGGAATTTTTGATCCGTTAGGAGTGCTTAGTCCGGTAACAATCCATTTGAAAATTCTGTTTCAAGATTTGTGGCGCTTGCAAATCAATTGGGATGATGAGATTCCCGATGGTTTCATTCCGAAATGGGCAGAGTGGTTAGAGGAAACAGCAAAGTTACGTGATGTCAGAATTCCCAGGTATTACTTTCCGGAGCTTCCATCGTTTAACAACGTCGAGCTGCATGCTTTTTGCGACGCGAGCGATAAAGCTTTTGCCTGCGTGATTTTCATGGTACACCGAAATCCGAACAAAAGCTATGTGACTCAGGTATGTGCGAAATCAAGGGTCGCTCCGTTGAAATCGCAAACGGTTCCACGACTTGAACTTCAAGGTTGTGTCTTGGCTAGTCAGGTGATGAAGATGGTGCAGGAAGAGATGAAGGTCGAAGTAACCTCGATTCATTTTTGGACCGACTCGAAAATTTGTCTTGGTTGGCTTTCGACAACGGAGAAACTAACTGCCTACGTTGGATCCCGTGTATCTAAAATAAAAGAGAACGGTCATCATACGGCAATGTGGCACTGGATTCCGTCGTATCTTAATGTTGCTGATTTAGGAACAAAATGTTCGAAATTCGCCAACATAGCGGAATGGTTGAAAGGCCCCGAATTTCTAGCTCAAGAACGTAAGTGTTGGCCAGCTCCCGACGTGGTAGATTTGACTTCGGAAGAATCCAACAATTTTCACGACGAGCTTGTCTGTATCCGTGATGAAGGTTTATGCTACCAGATTGCTGAAACGATTGACCTCCAACTTCCCGACATCAAAAGGTTTTCCGATTACAACAGACTGATTCGAGCGACTGCGTATTACCTGAAAATGAAAAAAATACTTGCCCTTCCTAAAAAAGAAAAGCCTGAAACATTCAAGATAGACGTTCACGACATGACCAATGCTAAAAATGCTTGGTACAAGAAGGTGCAGATGGAATGTTTTGCAGAAGAACGACGGTGCCTAGAAACTAAAGGTTTTGTGAAAAAGTCGAGCCGTTTGTTTTCACTTTCGCCATTCATCTCCGATGACATTATTAGAATGCAGGGACGCATCCAGGATGATGGGCATCCTTTTGGAATGAATAACCCTGTAATACTACCAGACAATCATGACTTTACAAATTTGCTTATACGGATGTATCACATCGCAAACTGTCACCAAGGAGTGGATACTGTTGTGGGTAATTTGAGATTGCGGTATCGCATATTAAAAATCCGATCGCAGGTAAAAAAGTACGCTCATGTATGTGTAACATGTCGTGAACTTCGTGCAAAACCGACCGTACCGCAGATGGGAGATTTACCAAAGATTCGTACGACACTGTTTGTTTACCCTTTCACTCACACTGGAATTGACTATTTTGGTCCGTTAACCATTAAAGTTGGACGTCGCCTGGAAAAACGCTGGATGGTGTTATTCACCTGCATGACGAGTCGAGCAGTGCATTTAGAAATTGTACCGTCCCTGGACACAAACAGCTGCATTATGGCTATAAGATGTTTCATGGCTATTCGTGGTGTACCCCAAAAGATCAACACAGATAATGGTACAAACTTTACTGGGGCCGATCAAGAATTGAAACGGTTGACTAAGGAGCTTGATCACCAACAAATCGAGGAAACATTGAGCGTCCGAGGTGTGGAGTGGTCATTTATACCTCCAGGAGCTCCTCATTTCGGCGGATGCTGGGAACGCTTGGTTCGTTCAGTGAAATCCGCCCTTGGTACAATGTTGAAAGAGCGACATCCAACTGATCTTGTGCTACGAACAGTACTATGTGAAGTTATGAACACCATCAACAACCGCCCTTTAATACCCATATCAGACAATCCGCAAGATCCTGAGCCGCTAACACCGAATATGTTGTTGCTGGGGCGAAACAATTTTATGCAATACGATCATGATTTTGAGGAACGAGATTTGGACTGTAGAGCTGCGTATAAACATGCACAAATTTACGCGGATCGTTTTTGGAGAAGGTGGATTTTTTTATATCGTCCTGAGCTATTGAGACGACAAAAATGGCCAGACAATCGAAACTACCATGAGTATGTTGTTGGCGATTTTGTGATGATCGTGGATGAAAACATGCATCGAGGATGTTGGCCAAAAGGGATAATTGAGAAGGTTCATTATGGCCCAGATCGAAAGATTCGAACTGTTGTTATTCGTACCTCAAAATCTGTATACACTAGACCGGTAACAAAAATCATTCTACTAATACCTAAATCCGTGGCTGCCCCGGAGGATGTTAGAAATTAGTATGCCATGAGAATTCAAAAAAAAATATGATTATAGCTAAGATTTTGCTTTATAGCAGACTGGATCGCAGGAGGCGTTTTCCGAAAAATGTAAGAAAATTTTCATTAAACATTGTACACGTGGTCGAAATAGAAGTAAATATAGTTTATACGCCGAACCAGTCTTTTTTTCCTCATTTGCCAAGTGCCCCGTACTAAGCAGAGCTGTCGCCAGCATTGGCCTTTCGTACCCTCCAGGTGAGCCGTACATACCGGACATAGTCCCTGTTGCTGTCGCTAACATTGGTCCTTCGTACCCTCCAGGTGAGCCGTACATACCGGACATAGTCCCTGTTGCTGTCGCTAACATTGGTCCTTCGTACCCTCCAGGTGAGCCGTACATACCGGACATAGTCCCTGTTGCTGTCGCTAACATTGGTCCTTCGTACCCTCCAGGTGAGCCGTACATACCGGACATAGTCCCTGTTGCTGTCGCTAACATTGGTCCTTCGTACCCTCCAGGTGAGCCGTACATACCGGACATAGTCCCTGTTGCTGTCGCTAACATTGGTCCTTCGTACCCTCCAGGTGAGCCGTACATACCGGACATAGTCCCTGTTGCTGTCGCTAACATTGGTCCTTCGTACCCTCCAGGTGAGCCGTACATACCGGACATAGTCCCTGTTGCTGTCGCTAACATTGGTCCTTCGTACCCTCCAGGTGAGCCGTACATACCGGACATAGTCCCTGTTGCTATCGCTAACATGGCCAGTCAATATTTTCCCAACAAATACCGCTATATTTTCCCAACAAATACCGCTCTGAATGTATTTCGCATTTTTGCAAGAGTTTCAATATTGAGCAGACGACAGCGATCAATGTATGGTGGTAGCTCTGTTGGGTTACGCCACGGCAAAGTTCTAAGAGCAAAGCGGAGGAATCTTGCTTGTCTGCTTCAATTCTGTTAGTCCAAATGCTCGTATAAGAACACCAAATGGCTGCGGAAGCTTCCAGGACAGACCGAACAAGTGAAAAATACAATGCCCGCAGACAATATGGATCAGTAAACTCGTTGGCTATTCTTATTATGAAACCAAGGTTTCTATTTCCCTGTGCTATAACGTGAGAGTAATGGTTTCTGAATGTCAGTTGCGAGTCCAGGAGTACACCAAGGTCTCTGATAACTGACATTCTCTCTAGCAAATGGCCGGCGATGTTGTAGCTCCACAGAATTATTTTTTCTGCACGTGAAAGATATTATAGAACATTTGGACACACTGAGAGCCAACAAGTTGCGATTACACCAGTTACAGAAAGCATCTAGATGTCGCTGAAGTTCGATGCAGTCCTCTTTGACCGCACAATGAGAAAGAGTTTGAGATCATCAGCATATATGAGTTTGCACCCTGGGGGTATAACATAGAAAACGTCGTTGAAGAATAAAGAAAAAAGCAACGGTCCAAGATTGCTCCCTTGAGGTACACCCGAAGTTGATGAAGCTATATGACACGTTACTTCCTAAATTCACAGACAGAGAACGATCTACGAGATATGATTTAAGCCATCCTGTAAAATTTGATGGAGCACCCAGCCGCTCGATCTTTGCCAGAAGAAGAGAGTGGTCTATACGATCAAAGGCAGCTTTAAGATCAGTGTATATAGTGTCTACTTGTGACCCATCTTCGACGTTTTTAATACAGTACGATGTAAATGGGGCTAGATTAGTGGTTGTTGACCTGCCTGCAAAAAAGCCACTAGGATCTCAAACAACTTTGATCCAGCACAGAGCGAGGTTATATGCCACGATAGTTCGCAACATTTTGCTTATCACCTTTTTTAAAAACAGGAAACATTACTGATTTTTTCCAACACACGGGAAACACTGATTGTAACGAACGCGATCGTTACGATTTGTTTAATTTAATTTCGAGTAATTTTCTTTCGTCTCCGGTATAGACCTCCACAATTGGCGATTTGCGGCAAAGCCAAAATTAGTCATGCGACACCTATGATTCAGCTCATGAACTGGCAAAGTGATACAGTTTGCTTTTTTTCACCCGTAAGTGAGTCGTAGCTTACAACAAAATCTTCATTATCTTCTCGGAAAAAGCTTACCACTGCCAAAATATGAATGAAACGAGTAAGAAATTTAGTTTTATTTGCAATTATTCTGAAATTACAGCCATTTGCAACTATTTCACTCATATATTTCTTCGAAATGTAATCGGGGTATTATTGTGGTTATAAAAAATCGTTCCATAAATAAAGTTCCAACTCGAAACCGAGACCCAATCAGTACCAATGTCAAACTCCTTCATATTTTGAACTACGTAGGAGATTCAGTGAAGACTATCGGAGAGAAGGATCGGCTGTGCATGATACAAAGCTGACACTTTCCTTTTCGCCGGATATATTCTTTCCTCGCCTGATCTGGAGAGTTCCATGAATTTACACCATCTCATGAAGGTTTAGCTTAACTTAGGACGAACGGGAAATGCTGTTGCGGCGGCTACGGTGCTCAACAAATTACATTTCGAAACAGCGCGCATATAGCTCTGCGAATAATATTAGAAACCACTATGTTTTACACTCTTTTCGCAAGATGTTTACTCATCATCTTATAAAATGATGGTTTTCCTTCATTTTCATAAACAATTACCAACAAATTGATCGGTAATTTGGTGTTTAAAAGTCATTTTTTACCAATGTTTACAGAAAATATATGCACTATGACAGAACAGAATAAAATCAGCAACACTTTCCTTCCAGCGCTATCTGCGAGCGGTTTCAACGTAGAATCGCCAATAGCAAGCATATTTAATTTCAAATAGAACCCTATGGAGATAAGATTACTTACCGCGCCAGCAGAATCAGGGATAAAAGTCATAAATGCATTTTTTAGTTTTCTCTATTCCTATTCCTGGAACATGAGCGGCATAGATTAGGACGAAAGGCATTGTTTGCACTTTCTGCTTTAGGCAATTTTGAGGTGCCGTCTAGACGGCAGAAAGATAAGGAAATAAATAGCAATAGCACAGGTCTCCTAAATAAACTTTGTAATTGCCGCGTCATACATAGATTTAGAAAGCTAGGGATTTGTCTCTCTCTGTTACATGAACAAACCTTATTAGTTATTAAGAAAATTTGTATATAAGTTTTATTTTTTGAATATAATAAACAGTCCAATTGTAAAAGTGGAAGGTGCTAGTCGTGTGGTCCGAAATCCGTAATAAGTGTTAAATCCGAAAAGTAGAATCAGGATGTATCTATCCGAAAGGCCGTAATATCACCATTAATTCAATAGGATCCCTTCGTTCTCATCGGCAAACCCACGCCTTTTCCGAAGGAAATCCGATTTGAATTAATCTTATAACGACGTAGCCCGGCCAGCTACACTGATTGCGACAGTGATTGGTTGAGGATTAGTCGTAAAGGTGTACACAACGCGCTTGCGCATTTTTTCAATATAATGGAAGGATTCCCATCTTGCCCCACCGATGTAGAGGACTTTAATTTGCTTATGGCAGCTAGAATGTCTTCGTCAGTAAATTGAATGTTTCCAAAATTGATTACATCGCGAGGGACATTTTGAAGGCCACAGTCCACCTGAGTTGAGCTAGCCGATTATTTTTAAACACACTCGAGAAATGTTTTGCGAACAAGTTACAGATACCGCTGGGAGTATTTGACGTTTCACCTGCGAGGAACATACTGGAAGGAAGCCAATTTTCTTTACGTTTCCCATTTACAAAGGATCAAAACTCTTTTGGGTTTCGATTGGGTTTATGCTACGTGTCTTGAGTAGAGAAAGCGATTAAATGTTTTGTAGCTGTTACTGGCTACAGTCGTGATTCGCTGGTTGGGCCACACCTCTGTTCAACCAACGAATTTGATTCGTTAGTTGGACCGACTGACAGAAGTCAAAAACTCTCCAAAAGAGACGTTAGTAGTGTAACTACATCTATTCACATCTCTAATAATTGTCAGATTGATTGTCAAAGTAAATTTGACATAAGATTTTGACATTCAGATGCTTTTTAGTTGGACAATGGTCCAACTAGCGGAGATCCAACTAAAAAGCGGTCCAGTTAAAAAGTGTCCAACCAGCGAATCACGACTGTATAGTGAACTCCCTTTTTGTGATCGGGTTTCATCGAATAGTGTAATGTCGAAGCGCAGCAGCTCGCAATATTTTCAGTTTACGTAGCCGGTTGTTGGACCATGGAGGATTTGTTCGGGAACGAGGTGCAGGCACATGTATACTGAAAAGCTGTTTCAACACCAGTGAGAGTTTTTCTACGGCAGCATCTACATCGATCGCGAAATTCAAGAAAGTCTCACAGTCGATTGTTTGTAGTGAGTTATGAAGCCTAGAGAAGTCAGTCTTCGAAAAGTTGAACTCCCTGACATCCTCCACCTCGTCATAGAGAACCAGCTGCGGACAAATCTGCGTTAACAGAAGTGGAGGATGATGTGCGTCTACAGCAACTAAAAGCTCAAGTGCCTCTGATACGGTACAGTTCATTGAAGCTTCTTCATTTATAAAGAGGAGGTCCAGGATTCGATTTCGTCTATTATTCACTGTAGACATTTGTCGCATGGTCAGTATAGACATTCCGTCAAGTAGATAGTACTCGCCCTCGAAAAGGTTGATTCAGAAGGGTCTGGGAAAACATACCCGGAGGGAGTGCTCTTCCAAAGAAGTCCAGGCTGGTTGTAATCACCAAATAGTAGATGTGCCGTGTTGGGTTCAATGGAAGTTGCAATGTCACGTGCGGAGCCTATGTGCTTCTGAATAATTTCTACATCACTTGCGGAATCGGGGGGAATATATACAACACCCACACAGAGATTAGTATAGGGGCCACGGATATTTACCCAGAGTTGTTCGAGATTGTGAGTGTCATTTTTGTGTTTGGATGAAAGTCGGTTAGAAACTGCAATGAGCACACCACCACCACGTTTCTTCCCTGCACTATTAGGATCGCGATCGTTACGATATACCGAGTACCTTGAGCCAAATAATTGGAGCGAGTTGATTTGATCATTCAGCCACGTTTCGGTCAGAACAAATAACATCATGATCAACATCCGAAGCAGCGACGAACAGCTCATCAATGTTTGTGCGTAGCCCTCTCACGTTCTGATAGTAGATTTTGAGATGTCCCTGCAAGTTTTCTCCTGACGGTTGAACGGTGGTAGAACGAGTGGTGGTGGAAGCAAATGCCTGTAATTGGGGTGGGCTTTCAACGAGGGCAGCATCTGTATATCCTACTTCGGAAGGACATATACATTCATTGTATTTACCTGAGAAAACGGATACTGGAATTCCATGTCCTTCGAGTTGGTCTGACTTGTTTAGAGCGTTGTTATCTGACCGGAAAAGGTTGATGTCGTGTCCTTCAAGTTCTGTGGTAGACGGGTGGGTGTCGATGACGGAGTTGACCTGATTACGTCTGTTGGTAGGCTGCAATGGTGGATCAAACTCAGGGTGCGCAGTATCTCGTGTAGCTTCGGGAGGACATATACCCTCCTGAGCTTTACCTGACCGGGAAAGGTCGCCAGCATAGCTTCCAAGTTCCATGGCAAACAGATGGGAGTCGGTGATAAGGTCAAGCTGATTTCGGTCATTGGAAAACTACAATTGTAGACCAAATTCAGGGCGCGCAGTATCTCGAATTGCTTCGGAAGGACATATACCCTCCTTAGCTTTACCTGACCGGGAAAGGTCGCCGCCATAACATCCAAGTTCCATGGCAAACAGATGGGAGTCGGTGATGGAGTCAAGCTGATTCCGTTCGTTGTCAAACTGCAATTGTAGACCAAATTCGATTATGATGTCTGTTCTCTGTGAGACATCCATGATTGAACAAAAATATTTAAAAAAAAAACGTGTGTAAACATTTGAATTAATATACGATAAACACTACCCTCTAAGAACGGTTGGTTTCAAAATCGTCCAATGAAGGACGTTCGTTGGACCAATTTGGACAACGTCGAGTGAAACTCGAATTTTAGGGTTTCTAGATTCCAACGAATACCGTTGACAACCGGTTTAAAGAAATCTATATTTTTAAAATTAGCCATTCGAAAACCGGTTTTGATTTTAGTGAAAACCCGTTAAGTTTAGACTAATACAAACCGTTAAAAAGTGCACCGTGAAAATAGAGTTCGTTATAACATTGGTAAGTATATAATTTCCATGAACAAAATTTTCGAAAATCAGTGCTGAGCCATTTACTGTCGATTCTTGCACGCTGGCCATGTAAATTGTATGAGTGCGTTCTGTTGGTGCAAAGAGAACTCGAATGATGATGTTGGAATGACCATGTCGCCCGACGCTCTGTTCGTGGAATATCTTGTACTCTCATAATCTTTGGTTAAATGCTTACCACGGCAAATTTCTTTTAGTTCGCGTACACTAATAAATACCATCTATATAGTTGTAATTTATTTACGTTTACAGATATCAATTGCATACCTAAACTATAATAAAATACAGAAATAGTAATTAGAGTGAAAATAAGCGGAAAATACAACGTGCGGAGTGTTGCTTTTGTTGGCAAAAGTGCTCTGATGTGTGCAGTCCTCACTACCTGTATCTTGTTATTTTTAATCTATTGAAAGCTACGAGAAAAAAAACAACTAAACATGATACAAAAGAGAGAGAGAGTAAATCTTTTCCACTGTTTTGCGGCAGGTTGAATACTGTGAACAGTTTGTCTTGTCTATTGACTACTAAATGAGCATAAACTACTCGTAAATCGATTTTGAAAGGAATGGGCACTGGCATGTACATGAGTGTGATTCGATTTGATCAGTGTCAGTTCCGTACGCTACTTTTCGGCTATGGTTATGACAAAATGAACAAGGCGTTACTTTGGAATCATTTGAAGTTTTTCATTTAGGCATCGGCGGATGAATGAATATTTGCTTTTGTTTCCCTGCTGCTAAATTTGTGTATGTGATTCTATTTCATTCAGGATCATTTTGAGTTGTATGTTTAACACTAATGAGAAGTCAATTTTGGCGTTAAAATAAATTATACCCAAAACAGATCAAAGTACATAAATCAATTATACAATAAACATTTTAGTCGATTTTTCGTAATAAATATATCGGTGTTTTAAAATAACTGGGGACTGTTTCTGTTCCCTAGGGGTTCTGAACGATTTACTCGATAGTAGGGTCATGTGAATCGTTCATCAAATTAATATTTTCACATTGTTCCGCTTTGACCGACGTTTAATAATCGCGATTTGATTTTTTCTTCTCGCATCCGAATGTGTAGGTTTTTTCTATTATTTGTGTAGAGTGTGCAACTCTCGCGACTCCTTTCGCACTTTCGCTCATTATCATTGCATATCGCGTTCATTCTACCCCTACATACTCTTGTTACAAATCCGCCGAGCTTTAGGCTTCTTTATGTTTCTCATAAAACTCGTCCAGATACTTCTTGTACTCAGCTTGGTTGGCCCACATCTGCGATGCTTGTGAGTTTAGCGGACTATCGTTGTTTGGCTCACCAAGCAGCGATTGGATGGAGAGCAGAATCGTTCGAACATCGTACAGTGCGGACCACTTGTCTTTCAGTATGTCCAGGCAGATTGAACCGCTAAGGTCCACGTTTGGGTGGAAACAGGGTGTTAGAAATTTGACGTTCGGCGCCGAGTAAGGATACGAGTTGGGAAACTCTAGCAGTAGTTTATACTTCTGGCCTTTGTATACGGTTTCCTCCGGACCACATATGGTGCCGATCCATTTGAAGAAGTTCTCACCCTCGGGAAACGCCGAGATGGTTTTTTCCGATGACATCATCAGCGCCATCAGCTCCTTCTGGAGTCTGCAAATAGATTAGTTGAGAGTAAAGAGTATTAATTTGAAATTGTTATTCAAGCTAGCACAGGCTGATAGGGTATGTTACTGAAAAATCTATAATTCTGTTTCGTTTTTTAGTGTTGATATGAAGAACTAAGGACTGATATCTGGGAAACTAGGTATGCAGGAAAACTCAATGGTGATTTAACGATGACACGAAAATTTCAAGGATTGGGGCAGGAACATGAGTTTTATAATCTTCCTTGACCTGATGTAAAGTCTAACTAACAGGCCGTCGTATAGTTAATAAATTACAATGTTAAAATAGTCCCAATAGTTTATGATGCGTGTTGGTACTGGGCCAATGATCTTCGACTGGCATGGTTCATTCTCATTGGTTCGGATGTCTTCATGGCTGACTGGTGAATGTCTGTTCTACTTCCAAGTGTGAATTGGAATAGGGGAGATGGAGGCTTTGTTAGACTTTGAATCAGACCAAGGAAGTTAATGGATAGCGATAAATACATAAGATGCAAATAAAAATGGCGTGTCTGATTTTGAAAATGCTTATCAAATCGTGATCTGAACCTTTAGGAACTGCCCAGACATTTAATTTGCCACGCATTAGTTTATGCTAGGTTTCTTAATTATATAAAACATCAAATTGTTGATGATGGATATACGAATGGCAACACTGCTGGTGAAAATTGATTTTTTTTTTGCTTCCACACCTCGTCAACAAGCACATCAAAAGCATTATTGCAATTGTAGTTTACCAGTCGCATAGATTATGAAAATTTATCGCATTTTTATATGTAATTTACTAACCTTTTACTAACGGCATGATTATTATTATTTATCAGCGTTTCATCGTTCTGTTTCGATGGATTGGAAGAAGCAGCACGTTCCGGATTGATGTTTTGTGCCATATTCCGTAGTTACAAAGCTTGTTGGTCAATACTTAATAAATCGTTTCCGCCCGTAACCTCTATTTATGTCGTATACTCCGTTTAAAGCCGTCTCCTCTTCGACTGGTATTACCGATCCAGAACACTCACGATGATGGCTTCCTTGTGCTGCTTCTCTCTACAGATTCGTTCCCAACAGAAGCACTGCAACCAATGATGGCCTCTTTTTGTGATGATGATTTAACAGATCTATAACTTTCCCCAAAAGTTTCATCCAAACAGGTGACTTATGTCACCAAGAAAAAACTCACGTAAACTTGGCCTGAATCAGGAAGATTCGAATTTTGGAAAATAAAGCAAATCCACAGCCTGATGACTTTTTTATCGCCTTTTTCACTGCTTGCTGGCCTCTGCTTGTAAAATTCGTTTGCTTTTGATTGCTGACCAGGGTGGCCAGATAGAATTCCCTAATATCGGTAGGGTCACTAAAAGTTTATCGGTAGTTATCGGTAGGCCGGGTTTTTGTTCCAAAAACGTAGTGTTGACAGAGAATTGTAAAATACTGAAAACACAGATCTCAGACCAAATCCAACTCAAAATTAAATGTTGAGTAGGATGTGTCCAAAATCAATAAAAATCGGTAGTTTTCGGTAGGGATAAGAAAATATCGGTAGTTTTACCTTGGTCGTCTGTGAATCGGTAGGGAAGACCAAAATCGGTAGGACTACCGACAAATCGGTAGGTCTGGCCACCCTGTTGCTGACATTCGTCGTCGTTGAGTTTTGTGGAAACTAACGCACACCAACGAATCAAATTCCAGTATTTTTCCCGTGACTGGAAGCCTATACACGCTTAAATTTTTTAACCTACTATAGTAGGCGCCGTCCTTGATCGATGCTGTGTTCCGATCAAACCATCCCAGTCACCCCCAGTTAAGCTCAGTCGGAAATGAACCGGAATTCTGGCTGGCTCCAGTTCGTATTCTGGCTCCAGTGACACAACCGATTCTAGTTAGAATCGGTTGTATCACTGGAGCAAGTATACGAACTGGAACCAGCCAGAATTCCAGTTCATTTTCGGCTGAACTTTAGTGGTCCATGGCAAGCAGAAAGTTAAGGCTAGTTTACAGTTCGGGAAATGGATCACGGGATTTCGCACGGGATTTGCGTCGGGATTTGATCAGGGAAAATTTCCCGCTGAGATCTCTCCAAACTGTCAAACCAAAAACTCTGCTGCTTCTTAAAAATACAAACTGTATCCAACTTGCAGCGAATTGTAAACTTTATAAAAATACTATTTTCCCCGTCGGAAACAATTTGTGTTGAATTGTTCCCGGCCGGATTTCTGTGTGGAGAGTTTTAAAATCCCGTGATGTTTCCCGCGGTTGGGTTTACACTTCAGGAAAACTGTCATTTTTGTGTAGACTTATTTCCCGTCACGGGATTTGAAATCCCGAGCTCCATTTAAAATACACAGGGACCCAAATCCCGTGACACGTTTTCCGGACTGTAAACTAGCCTTTAGCAAAAGTTGAGCAAAGCGAAATTGATTCTGGCAGCGTTTCTGCCAGTATTTTGTGCGAGAATTCTGGTAAAGTATTCGCTCAAATGCAACAACCGTTTCTGACAGAAGCGGTTAAACCACAGACTAACAGACATAACACTAGGGAGGAATTCCCTCAAAAAACATCGATCCGACAATTTTCCCAGAACACTAGCTCCACCTGTTATTCACAGTCCCAAACACTCATTTACTGGTGGGTTACCCCTCAAGTTTGCGAACAATTTTTCACTAGTGGTCTATCCCCCATATGCTTGTTCATATGTCAGTGGCGCCATAATTTCAAATGTGGCCACAGTCCCAACTACAAATATATTTTAAATGACCGTTAAAGCGGGCGAAGTTTTGTTTTTGAGTGTTATGTCTGTTAGTCTGTGGTTAAACTAACCGATGCTGCTTACTTTTAGCTAGAATCCAGCCAGGAATGTACGGCCAAGATTTCCGTACGCTTCCAACCAAATCTTTGTCAGATGTTTTGCTCGATTCGTGCTAAATTCTGCCAGGATCTTTGCACGGTTTATTTCCGAGTTATGCTCGGTTCCAGTCAAAATTTTCCAGAAAAAGCAAGCGAAACCGAGTTCGCCCTAGTTCAACTACACTGAGAAACTAAAATATGCATAGTTAGCATACTTTCTATACCTGTCTCTTTTCTTCTGCTGTGATTTTTATGCATTATCATGCATATACTTCTAATAAGCATTCAATGAGTGGATATACCGAATATGTCCAATGCATAAAATTTACAGCAGAAGAAACGAGAGGCAGATAGAGAAGTATACCATCAATGCATAAATAAATTTCTGCGTGTAACCTGCCTGACAGGATGCGCGCAGAAATCTGACAGGGCTGCCAAACCAATACTTACAGAAATCTACCAGAACAGTCTCTGCCAGAAACTTTGGTAACTGGGATTCGGAATCCTGAATGGAGTCAGTATCGATTCCAGCTCAAATGCAACAACCGATTCCGAAACCGTTTGAGTCGGAATAGGTTGTTGCATTGGAATTGAAATTCATACTGCCCTGTAAAGTTCAACCGGAAATGAACTGGAATTCTGACTGGCTCCAGTTCGTATTACGGCTCCAGTGACACAACCGATTCTAACTAGAATCGCTTGTCACTAGAGCCGGAATACCGGTTCATGTCCGGCTGAGCTTAACAGGGTGACTCCATTCAACGAGCCAAGCACTAAATCTTAAGTCTTACATAATTAGTTACTTTAAGTACCATAAAGTACATTAAGTCACAGAGAACAAACATCCATGATCGAGCAAAAATATTTAAAAAACCTGTGTAAACATTTGAATTAATTTTTTTCCTTTTTTTTTTTTTTTTTTTTTATTTCGACTATGTTAGTCATATTTTCTTTTTTTTACGTTTTAACGACATTCAATTAGCTAAAGATTACTGGGTAGGGAAAGTTATGAAACTTAGAGCCATAGTACTCAAGTGAGAGCCGGTTGTCACGGTAAAGATAGATACGTCTACCTTTATCAAGGACACATGATAGTGATTCGTAGTTATTCTACCTAAGCTCGACCCTCATTATCAGAAGGCAAAAATTAAGCCCGCACGATATTAAGCCTGTTCTAATGACCCTGCCACTTCTAGTTTTCCGATCTGTTTACTTCACATCCTTGCTCTCACTTGAGTACTATGGCTCTAAGTTTCATAACTTTCCCTACCCAGTAATCTCTAGCTAATTGAATGTCGTTAAAACGTAAAACATTTGAATTAATATACGATAAATACTAGCGCCGCCACACCAACCTACCCACTGAGACGTCCAAAAAATTGTTTCAAAATCGTTCAACACGGGTTCAACGATGGACGTTCGTTGAACGGTTATTTGGACGTTGTCCAAATTGGTCCAACGAACGTCCTTCATTGGACGATTTTGAAACCAACCGTTCTTAGAGGGTATCCCAACTATCTGTCAAATGCATTCCGGAACCGGTTCGAAACCCTGAATGGATTCAGTATGGAATCTTGCTCAAAGAAAACAACCGATTCCGTCTCTATCGGTTGATGAATTTGAGCTGGAATTCATGCTGGAAGTCCGAACCGGTTTCGGAGTAGTTTGACTGGGAAGAGGAATAACCGCTGTCAATTCTGTCGAACTTAGCCACAAAAAACATGACGACAGTAGCGCACCTGGTTTGGATATCCCAACTACCTTCGAAACCATTAGAGATTTTACACAAGTTGAATGCTGAAGATGGACGTCTGTTCTCTGTGATTTAATTATGCAATGGCAATAAGGTATATATAGGTGTGGCAGAACACACGGTTTGCTAGTGTTGGCAACCAAAAATATGTAAACAATCCAGAAGCACAACGGGTCGACGTCATAGCGGTCACACGATTCAATGGGAGCGGAACGACCGCTATGACGAAAGCTCATGTATAATTCATTTTACGAATACCAAAGTGCCATCTTCGCTAGACCTGTATATACAACATTGACGCAATGGTACATTGAAAAATATTTACTCTATTTACCTATTCTCAATTTAGTTATAAGACAATCGTTGAGTTACATTAAATAAGTGTGTATGGCTGCCACTCTCGCTTCCATGATTTCCATGGATTTCCATTAACTTCCAGTGTTTAATGTCAGAATTTGTTTTTCCAGTGTTGTTTAGTATTTTTACCCTTTTTATCAATATTTTCAATATTGTAGTTAAAGAATCACTGTGCTAAAAATGATGAATTCCGAGATGAGCAGCAGCATGCACTCCGGCAGGCCCGAAAGCGAGTTTAGCATTGAGTGCTTTCAGAACTACACTGCACCAGAAGTTTTCGTTCAGGGTTTGGCGGGTCTAGTGAACCAAACTGACGTTGAAGTGATTATAAGGGCACAGAAACAGATGTAAAAGATTTATCGATTTTATTATAAAGATAGTGTAACGTAAGTTCTACTTTTGCAGGCTGCAAAGATTCGAAAAGACCAACGAAATGCTTCTGAACTGCAATGCACTCAGCCAAAGCAGATTGAAAATTGCCAGTGAGGATTTTAAGAAGCACACCAAACTACTTCATGATATGAAGAAAGATTTGGATTACATCTTTAAAAAAATACGTAACATTAAGACCAAGCTAGGTACACAGTATCCGACCGCATTTGCAGAAGCTGTAGCAAAAAACAAACCTATAAGTTTTGATGAGGAAGACGAGATAGACACGGCGAGCCGTGCCGAGACGTTGGATGAGCGTAATAGCAACTGTCAGTCAAGAACATCAACTCCAGTGAAACTGGCTACAGGTGATGAAAAAAAGCTTTTGCAGAAACAAGGTTCTCAAAAAAAGAAATCCAGCGCATCGGGAGCTGGAGAAGGAACGACTACCGTAAGCTATATGAAGATGGAACAAAGTCCAGAGAATCGGAAGTCGGGTAAAACGACACCAATTGATCCCAAAAGAAGTTCCTTGCTGTCCACGAATAGTAGTTCGACGGACAATTCCAACGATTCGTCGGAGTGTACCTCCGATACTGGATAGGACGAACGAGCAGCAGTATAAGTGCGATGAAATCACATGTTTGTCGATTCATTTGAACAGTTAAAAATATTCTAGTCTTATTGCCTCTCTGAAACTTGTTTGGGCATTCTCCTGACTTTTCGTAGCTGTGTTGTCAAAATTAATCACCATGAGATTATAATGATTAGATTAATCACCATGAGATTATAATGTTATTTAATGCATGAAATTAAAAAAAAATGTTTGCTGAACTTGAAAAAAGCTAATTTTTGGGGAGAGCCTTTGAAGCGATAGTGGGGATCGTTACACCTCGATATGAATACATTCGAGTGACCTTCTTAAGGATAGGGCATGAGACCAACCAACCAAGCCGAAGGCATTCTTTTCCACCCAGATCATCTAGATTACGCAGTGGATTGCTTCGAAAAGCAAGTCACTCCCGATTTTTAAGAATTTCAGTCATAGAGAACAGACACACAAACCCATTTCCCGAACTGTAAACTAGCCTTTACCACTTTCAAAGCAACGCTTATTAGATAATCAGCAGTCAAACATGATGAAGTCAGTGTGAGGAATGAGGTCAATTATGCCATCTCTAAAATTTTTTGTTTTGATAACAATCGACTTTTTGGGATTGTATACTATTCCCCCGAAAATCATTCCCCAGAAAGCCATTCCCCAGAATTCCACTCCCCAGAATATCATCCCCCAGAATATACTATTCCCCAGAAAGTCATTTCCCAGAATGTACCATTCCCCAGAATTCCATACCCCAGAATGCACCATCTCCCAGAAAGTCATTCCCCAGAAAAGTTTATTTTTTTTTATTGATTTGATTTTTTCAAACGTACTACAGTTGTGATTCGCTGGTTGGACACTTTAACTGGACCGCTTTTTAGTTGGACCTCCGCTGGTTGGAGCGTCAAAATCTCGTGTCAAATTTACTTTGACAATCAATCTGACAATGTTTAGAGATGTGAACAGATGCATTTACACTGCCAACATCTCCTTTGGAGAGTTATTGACATTTGTAAGACGGTATCCGACTAGCGAATCAAATTCGTTAGTTGGACAAGGCTGTGGCCCAACCAGTGAATCACGACTGCACTCGTTCCCACTTTCATCGAACGACTTTCTTCGATTCGGTCACATTTGAAATGATTTGCATTGTGTTGAAACAGGAAGTTAGGATGGCATTATGTATTCCGAATTTAAATAAAGAATAGCTGACTTTCCCGAAAAACCATTCCACAGAAACTAAAATACCGAAGTGTTTTCCCCAAAAAGAACTATTCTCCCAAAAACCATATCCAAAATGAACCAATGCTCATAAGTTCATTCCACAGTTATAACCATTTCCCAGACATTTTTTTTAAGTGGGAAATTCTTTTGATGAAAATCAATACATTTTTTCAGTATGTTGGCCATATTGCTCCCCTCGAAAAGTGCACTGGTAGCAGAATTAGACAATAGCAATAGTTTTACTTTTCTCTTAATAATATGAACATACATATAGGACAAATCGCAAAATTCAGTACAGGTGTGTTTTTCAGTGCCATTTAACAACAACCATAGAAAGCGGTAGCCCCCTGATGATGATGGTCCCACCTCATACCCCCACAAAGGTGTGAGCTGAACGAGTTATCTAGAAGATAATTAATATTTTAAATCATGACAAGACCAGTTAACAAAAAAAAAACGGACTGGTTCAATTTACAGACATAGCCTTTCCTTCAAAAGAACGTAACCAGATATATTTCGAATATTCCATCAACAACCAGGGTCCATCAAGAAAATTTCCATTCCGGGAAGATACTTGATAGAATCGGGAATTGAACCCAATAGCTTCCATTTCTGATAATTCTCTGTAAGACTCCTCCCGCCTGACCAAGACATCGGTACTACCACCTGCTAAGGTGAGAAGTGACGAGCCTAGTGGCAGTGCAGAGTCTAATCGAGTTATATCATCCACATCAGGCCCCTTTATTGAAAGTTGCGTACCACTAACCCAAGGCAATCCAGGGATATTCCTTTCCGGGAATACCCTGGATTGATCAGGAATTGAACCCGATATCTTGTTTTATCAGAAGAAGTCACCAAGCCCCTCACTCAACGAACCAACTCCGTTATTGCCGCTATGGCAGCAAAAACCGAGATTAACTCTATTGTCGAGCAAAGCCAGCAAAGCAACTCCATCATCAAATCAGACCCTGATCACAACAAAAGTCTAAAAGCTTCAATTCAACCCGACTAGCTCTTAGTACTGGTCACCATGTTCGATTTCAAGTTAGTCTCTATCTGCTTATCGCGCGCGTGGCTCAGACTTCTGTAGACATCTAATTATTTTTAAAAACTATAATAAACAATTAACAAAAATCCATCATCATCATAGCGAATATAATAACTTAGTGTGACTAAATGCAAATAATAGAAGAGAAAAAAAAACAATCTTCGTGGTATTACATAGTTATTCAAATAACTCCAAAATATAAAAATTCAAAAAATCTGTCTACAAAGCAGATTTTACGTGTGAAATACATAGTGTTTTGAACTCCGCTAATGTTGCCGCACGTTTAATATGTCTAGGCATCGAATTGAAAAAACTTATTCCTTTGTACAACAAGGAGTTCTGTGATCTACTAAATAAAAAGTTAGGTGTTCTTGCATCAGACGCGTTTCTAGTGTTGTACCTATGCACATCACTTCCTCTTTCAATTCGATCACACAAATATCGAGGCAGCATTCCATTAATAATTTTAAAAATGAACACCATTGTTAAGTAATAAATTCTTTGCTTCACAGAGAGCCATTGTAATGCGCTTAGCATGAAACTAGAGGAAGTGTATCTGTTACATTTTAAAATTAATCGCATGATTCTATTTTGCAATCGCTGTAACCTCAATATTTGTGTTTGATTGGCAAGAAACAAAATGGACGGGCAGAAGTCAATATGTGGTGAAACAATAGATTTATATAATAAAATTTTACTACTAATTGTTAAATCATTTTTCAGACGACACAATATACCATACTTTTTAGCAATCTTTTTGATGACATTGTCGATGTGAGACTTAAAGGTTAACTTATCATCAATGATTATTCCAAGATATTTTAATTCACTAACGCGATCAATAGTCTCACCATTTATTTCAACGTTAACGTCAGGCCTAGTATTAGCCGAAGAGATAATCATATATTTAGTTTTAGCAACATTTAACTTTAATTGTTTAAATTTTAACCAACGAGCAAGGGAATGCAAATCTTCGTTCAAATGCGCCACGGCTTCATCTATATCCTTAGCTGCAATGAACAGAACAGTGTCGTCAGCAAACAAATTTAAGTCACAAAATCGTAAAACTCGCCTAATGTCATTTATATACATAATAAATAAAATAGGACCCAAGACACTACCTTGTGGCACTCCAAGAGGATTGTCGAGAGAACTAGATACAAAATCGTTAAAACTAGTTTTCTGAGTTCTATCACATAGATAGTCAAACCACTTATGTGCTATCCCTCCGATACCGAATCGCTCTAAAGTTTTCAAAAGTAAAGGTCTCGAAATTGTCTCAAAAGCGCGTTTCAGATCCAAAAATACAGCAAAAATAGTCTCTTTAACCTCGATTTTCTCTTTCCATTTTGCTAACACTAGATTCAAAGCGGTTTCGCAAGAGTGTCCCTCTCGGTATCCCGATTGCTCCGGAATTAGCAAATTATTATTATTCAAATAACTCATCAGCTGGCCCTTAACAACAAGTTCTAAAATTTTCTCTAATGTGTGCAACATGTTAATGGGGCGGTACTCTTCGGCTTTATCCGTCCCAGTAACTTTGGGAATAGAAATCACAAGTGACTCCTTCCAAACTGTCGGCACGTGCCCAGTTTGTAGCGATTCATTTACAAGGTCCAGCAGCTCGTGTCCGATGACATGAAAGCAACCCTGTATCACTTTTGCATTGACATTATCGATACCAGCCGATTTTCCCAAAGAAAAACAAATATCTTTCAATTGTTCTAAAGTGATTGGGTGAAATCCATCAAATCTACAGTTAGTATTAATCGACTGTGTTATTTCCACAGGTTCACTGACCAGCTCAATACTTTGATTGATCAGTTGGACACTGTTGACGAAATAACTGTTCAATTTTTCAGCTATTATTTGTTCAG
This sequence comes from Topomyia yanbarensis, assembly GCF_030247195.1. Lineage (NCBI taxonomy): Eukaryota > Metazoa > Arthropoda > Insecta > Diptera > Culicidae > Topomyia > Topomyia yanbarensis. The sequence goes on from NC_080672.1 coordinate 392,195,569, forward strand.
ATTGTTCTTCTATTCCGTTAAAAGTTATGGACTGCGAGGAACTACGTTTAGGTTTAATTAAATTCTTTAGGATTTTCCATAACTCTTTGCTGTTGTTTTGATGTTGATCGATCTTCCTTTGAATATATTCACATTTGGTCTTCTTCAAGGCCCGTGAATAAATATTTCGCGCGTGTGTGTACCCATTCCAAAGACGTTCACTATTAGTTCTGCAAAATTTCTTGTACTTTTTATCCCTTTTACGTTTAAGGCGCAAAAGATCTAAAGAGTACCAGCTGTTCGAGTTATTTGAATTAACAAACTTTTGAGAAACTAAACTGTTTGTACACTCTTTTAACACGTTAGTTAGAACAGCTGCCTTGTTATCCAAATTTCCATTCAATTCCGTAAAATCCATGCTTCTCGAAACCAGTTGAGACATAGCTTGTTTCGAATATCTTTTCCAGCACTTGATTTTAACTTTATCCTCTTCACGGTTAGGTTCATTCTCCAGTAAAATTGAAATTGTCTCATGGTCTGAAATTTTACAATCGGCCTCTATATACGAATGAACCCCATCAAAATTGGAATACACGTGATCTATCAATGTTCTATTGTGTCTGGAAATTCTTGTAAACTCACTAACCGTTTGCTTGAAATTGAAAAACTCTGCCAACTGCTTCAACTGATTCGAATTTTGATCATTGAGCCAATCAATATTGAAATCGCCCGAAATTACATTAAGTTTACTTAAGTCAACGAAATTCTCCCACCAGTTTTCTAAAATTTCTAAAAACCGTCGATCGCTTGAACTAGGAGAATGGTATACTACTGCAAAATTTCCCATCTGCATGCCTCTTTCAACTGATATACCCAAGAACCAATTATTATCAACTGCTTCGTTTAACCGAACGTTGAATTTAATCGATTCTTTGGCGTAAATAGCAACTCCACCGGTATGTCTGGAATGAGATAGGCAAAAAGCAACTTTATAACCCGGAATGCTATACTGATCAAATGCATCAGCATCAACAATATGTGTTTCTGATATTAAAACCAACAATGGACGTTTGTTTTCTACAAGATGTCGCATTGCGACAAAGTTTGTAGATAACCCAGCTATATTTAAATACAATGTTTCAGACAACCTCTCGTTTGTTAGTTGCTATTCACTTGACAAAACGTTGCTTTTTTTCAATTCTAGCAGTCTCCGAAATACTGAACACTGCTTACTAAATGCCGCATGATTTACGTCCAAATTCATTTTACGTTCATTATTCTTTTTAATACAATTAACGCATTTAAAATCCGTTGACGAGCATTCAGATGTTCTATGTGCTCCATTACATCTGGAGCATGTTTCTTTATTCACGCATCCCATGCTCTTATGACCATATTCTCCGCAGTTGAAGCAGCGCAACACGTTAAAGGCCTCAAAACAGAACACCTATCCCAACCAATGTTTACCGCACGGGCTGACATCAGGCTGCTATAAGTGTCCTTATCAACTTCAATTATAACATTGTATTTGTTATATTTGAAGCGTGGATTTTGGAAATTGGCAACAACTTTAACATATTCAAACGGAATACCCTCATTCTGACTCTTCAATAAGTCAATGAAGACTTCTTCAGAGTATCGATCACTCATCCCCATTATTTTTATCTTCGGTTTACCGGGTATCGGTATAACAGCATTATACTTTTCACCCAGATTGCTTACAATGTTTTCTTTCACCGATTCAATATTATCCCGAGTTGCACACTCCACAATAATCGAGCCATCTTTACCGTTTTTAAAGTTGCTAATTTTGTGCACCTTTGGATCTAATTTATTTTTTAATTCATTCCTCGTGTCGTCACTCGATTGCAACGGCTCGACTGGTTTAATCACAATGACCGGGCGAGCCTTACGTTTCGTTTGACTTCTAGTTCTAATTTTATTCGTCCCTGTAGCTCCCGACAAAACATTCGCGTAGATAATTCTACTATTTTTATCAAAAACCTCGTCATTATTTCCATCATCGTCTATTTCAATTAACATCGGTTCATCTTCTTTATTCGTCAAAATTTTTCGTTTTCTACTGGGATTCCCGTCAGATTCAGAATGAACCTTCGTATTACTAAAATTCCTCTTTCTGTTCATTCCAACTAATTCAATTTCACGCTTAACATTTTCATTAAAACAACTTTTAAAATCTTCCAACTTTTTGGCAACACTGTTTTCCAAGCCAGCCAATTTACTCTCGAGAGAGTTGTTGAAAGACCTGATCAGTTTTTCTATTCCGTTTTCTACTGCGATGTTTATCTGTGCATCGATGTTTTTTCGGGCATCAGTGAGAGATTCAGAAATGGAAGCGAATTGTTCCATTTTCTTATCCAACTCAATGATTATCGAACTGACATCCTGCACACCAGAAGACTGGGTTGATAAACATTAAACTTCCTAGGATCCAAAAGAATGAAACAGTGTTATGTAAGTAAGGTTATTTGGCGAAACCAAAACCGTCGAAAGCGGCGGCTCCTCTCACAAATATCGTTGCACCAATTCGGCCAAAACACTAGCTACACCTTTTATACACGGTTCCAACCACTCATTTACAAATTAGTCAACCCTCAGGCCCAGGAGCAATTGGTATATCCCCCGTATACTTGTGCATATGTCAGTGGCGCCATAATCAGAAATGCGATAACAGTCCCAACTAGTAACATATTAAATTCAAAATGATCGGTAACATTGACGAATAATTGTTGTCGAGTATTATGTCTGTAACTCTGTGGTATAAGTACCATTTGACGTAAGGTATGAAAATACTTTCAACAATTTAGTGCAACCTGTTTAAGTAAACCGAGCAATCGGGTGGATCGTACATTTGTGTACGAAACATTCCAAATACAAAAGAAAGATAAATGCTCTAAAAACCCACGAACCCATTTGTCAAAATATGCATTCATTTTAATATGGATTCAACCAAAGCTCCAAAGAAGGAATCAACATATATGTTTGAATAAACCGGGCAGACGAAAAGATCACAAGTTTGCGTGCAAGAGTTACTTGGCGTACAAATTCAAAGAACTGCTCATGTTTGAAAGAAGGAACCAAGTCCTATGTTCGAGTCAACCGGTTATACGAGAGGATAACAGGATTGCTTGCGAGAGGCTGCCGCTTTCGACGGCACACATAACACCGCATAAGTTCCTTTAATTAGGTATGCGTAAACCTTTGACTTAACTACAAATAATGACCCAGTAAACCACTAAGCACTAAAGTAAGCAGCATATTGACTATATAAGAGCTGTCCAATGTTTATAAGCTTTATATGGACTTCACAAATGTTTATCAGCTCTATATCAGTTTTGCAAATGTTTATAAGTTGTATACAAGCTTTGCGAATGTTTATAAGCATTACGAACATTAAGCATTCAAATAGACCGTATATGGGTATATGAAGCTATACTTTAGAGCCTAAAAACTATGTAGTTGTGAGCCGTAAGCGGTAGTCAGCAATGCCGTTATAACGCCGTAAATGGTTGACATTTCTATTAATCAAAAACAATGAAGTCCAAATCAAAACAAATATGATATGGCGCACTTTGTAAGCACAAAAAAAGCTTATCGGCTTAGGAGTCATAAACAAATTAAAGGGAATCAAATCTTTGAGCCATAAAATGATAGGAAACTGTGATGAATAAATTTTAGTTTTGTGTAGGAAAGGAGGTAATTTGAAAAAAAAATATTCGCAAAATCATGCTTTTGTTCGTCAGCGAGTGAAATCAACTTCTAATCAAAATCGTTCGATTTAATATCGTTCATATAACCAAATGCCCAAATGGATCAAACAGCAAGCGCACTGGAACAACTTTATCCCATAGCTTCTAGAAGCTTAAGTTCGAACCTGGATCAAACGCTGTATTGAAAAAAGGTTAAACACATGTGGCTGGTAGATCATGAAAGATAGAAGGAAAGAAAAACAACTTTTCCTCCATTTTCATTTTGTTTTTTTTTCTCAGCCAGTACACAAATTGTTTTGACATTCCCCCCCAGGGGCGGTAGAAAAGTGGGAGTAGGCTGTATATCAGCCGAATATTTCGCCAAAAATGGCTTTTGAACAGCATTCATGTACAATATGATTCCTATAAGCTCAGTTACCCTTGTTCTATACGCAGCTATAGAACCAATAACTTTTCTGGGGAATGGGGCATTCTGGGGAATGACTTTCTGGGGAATGGGGCATTCTGGATAATGGTTTTCTAGGGATTGGTACATTCTGGGAAATGTCTTTCTGGGGAATGGTACATTCTGGGGAAGGGAATTCTGGGGAATGGCTTTCTGGGAAATGGCTTTCGGGGGAATGGTATACAACCCTTTTTGGGACTTTGCTGATTTTCTTATATAAAAAAAGGCAATGCAATCACTGTAAAAATCGACTTTTTAACCGAGGCCCGGAGGGCCGAGTGTCATACCATTCGATTCAGTTAGTCTAGATCGGAAAATGTCAGTGTGTATGTGAGTGGGTCATTTAAACTCACTATTTTCTCAGAGATGGCTGAACCGATTTTAACAAACTCAGTTTAAACTGGTACAACCATGATGTCCAAATGAAGTAAAACATATTAAAATTGGTGCAACATTACTCTAGCTTGCGGTTCTGGATCACTTATGATCAATCAAAGCAGCTTTGGCCACCTATGACGGGTTATGATGCCCCCGGGGAACTCGACGAATTCCTAGGCTAATATCACACCTACTCCCCAGCGAATTCTCTACCGATTTTTACAAACTTGATTTAAAATGAAAGATACAGTAATTCCATTGACTACTATTGAATTTCATTCAGTTCTGACTTTTGGTTCCGGAGTTACAGGTTGGTTAATAAGGTTACTGGAACTTACCATATAAATCGTGACGATCGTAATACCTCAGAGGCTAAAAACTATTAAAATGGTCACCAAATTACTTCGATTCGCACGACTAGATCACTAAGTGCCAATCAAACATTCTTTGAATATATTGCCCACTATCGATGATTCTGGAAGTCCCGGATCTCGGGCATATTCGACAATTAGTCACATCGGTTCTTCGGTGATGACTGAACCGATTTTTTCAAACCAAGTCTCAAATGGAAGGCAAAATATGCAGTTGAGTATTGCGTCGCCTCCTCCCATCCTTGCCCTTACACCTCCCTCCATCATAACTCCCCTCCCCTCGGACCACCGTCACACCCGCATTTCCTTCATCCTCCCCGTATACCGAAATAAGATGAAGGGATTCTGACGCATCCTCTGCTCCCACTCTACTAAACTCCCACCCTCTCCACTTCCAAACCAATTCCACCAACATTTCAAAATATAACCACATGAAGATAACATTGAACTCATGTTGATTAAGCTAATTAAATATTATACTTTTTTGTTTAAAGTGACTCTGCGTCTACTTTCGTGGTAGTCATGGGATACGTGCTATGTATAATAAGAATGTAATAGACATTTCCACAATTTTGTATTGAACAAAACCAACTAATGAATCAGTAATTTGGATAAATGAGAAAGGCACTATCGCACAACTAGGTGGATTAAAACAGGTTTTTAAAAATAAATCTGGTATATTATTCGCAAAACATGGTTAATTTAACACGGCATTACGTTATTTGGCCGTTATGTCGCCATTTTCTCAATATCAATATATTTTATTTAATGCCATATGAAATATTGACGTCGATATGTGCTTTGACAGCTCGCAGTTTGATTTCTCGCACCTTGAAAGTATGCGTATGCAGATTGGTGGGAAGTACGCAATATGGGCGACCACTCATGAATTGCCAAAATTCGCACACCTTTCCTACCATCAGTGCACGACCTTATTCAAAAAAAATGATTAGAGCAATGGAAGCGTTCCAATGGCATGGAATATGCTCGGCTGGAAAGTGTTTCGCAACAACAACAACAAAATATGTTTTTATTTACCAGCCGCCTTCATAATCATCTGACCGATAGCTGCAGTCTTAAAAAGGATTGTAAGAAGAATTAAGAATTAGTTATCCCATAATCTATTTTTCGGTATGAGCAATAAACCAGAAGAAGAAGATGATGACTGGTTCAACAAAGACATTGATGATTTTGTGGTGGATGTTAGTAAACCGTCAACAGATAAACAAAACCCGGAAGATTCCCCAGAAACTGGGTCTTCTTTGCTAGAGACGTTGACAATCAAACCGAAACATTTCTTTGATGGTAGTTATTGAAACTTATAATGCGTAAGATTATACTCGTCAACGGTTTCAGAATTTTCTAAATCCCGACAGATATCGACGGAAATTACTTTGATCCGTTCCTGACCACTTCCGCTGGGGCGTCCAGCAAAACAAAGTTCAACCTACCGGAAGAAGGCGATAAATACATTCAGAAGATTCCATTTTCCAAGCTGCTCAACCTGTCGGAAAATGACTGTCGCGAGCTATTCCTGGACATTTACAGCCAGAAGGACCAATTCTTCAAAACTATTACCCAAACGACCGCGGGTGACGAGCTGCTGCTTGTGACGATGAAAATTATGAACAAGATCGGTTCGCTACCGTTTTTCGACATAAACGAGGAACTGTTTTCTCTGTTGGCCAAACACGAAGACTTCTGGGATAATCAGATGAAGTTTTTCAAACGTAGTACCAATCAGCTGGAAACTAAGAAAAAGAAAGGAAAGGGAAAATTGCAGGGTGTCAGTACGCTTGATATGTTAGGATCTGTTGGAAGGATAATAGCGAATATCAGAAAATTTGTTGGAGCTAAAAAACGACTGGTTAAATTCGTGGATGAACTAAGTCAGGTGCTTGTAAAGGCGAACGTGAAAGTGGATGACCTTAGACAACCTGGCAGCGCTATTAATCTGAAAAACTTTAGTGTAGGTATTTTTGGGCATATTTTTATTTCGTGTCGCTGGCTGTTTTAGTAATACATACATTTTTAGATTTACCCAACATTGGAAGACCTGAAGGGATCAAGTACTGACCTTAAGCCAAACATAGTTGATGGAAAATTTCCTAATGTCGAACACTATTTGGAAGTTCATTTAAATCTGCTTAAACAGGACTTTTTGATTCCATTGAGGGAAGGTATCCAGGACTTCGAAACTCACTGTGACGGATCAGCTTTTGATGAGCCATACTGTGGTGACACCATTCGGGTTCACAATTGCGTTAAGTTACTTCTACCGGCTAATGTGAATCGTCGGTCAACAAAGGAAGCATTGGTCATAGTAGATTTAGACCCTAAGGAACGTTTGATTAGTAGTAAATCACAGCGATACAACAAACTGAGCCTTCAAAACTCAAAGCGTCTGATGCATGGGTCGATGGTCTGCTTTACAAGCAGCTCCCGCTTCGACGATTTGGTAGTGGCCATTATCAGCCACCGAGATAATGAACAGCTCTCGAATGGGTATATTTACGTTGAGGTAATTAAAGCGCAAAACATCAAAGATATCTTCAACCGGGATATGCTGATGATCGAAAGCGAAATATTCTTCGAACCGTACCACCACGTGTTCAATATGATGAAGAACCTAAAGGCAGACAGTTTTCCATTAAAATCCTACATCGTGGATACCCTGCCGCAGCATCAATATCCGGATTATATTTCTCGAGACAAAAACACCTTGTTCAGCCACAAGGGCCAGCAGTACAACATCAAAATGCCAAGCGAGTGGCCGGAAAGTGGTGCTTCCATTGGACTGAACCCGTCACAGTACAAAGCGTTCAAGTTAGCTTTGACGCACAAATTTGCCCTCATTCAGGGTCCTCCTGGTACGGGGAAAACCTTCATCGGGCAGGAGATAGTGTCTGCGCTGTTGGCCAACACAGATCATCAAATTCTGCTGATTTCTCTCACGAACCATGCGCTGGATCAATTCCTTTGCGGAGTGCTAAAATTCACCAACAGCCTGGTTCGGATGGGAAGCCAATCGAAACATGCCCTGCTCGATAGTTACAATGTGAAACAGTTAAACGAGGATGTGCTAATTGATAAGCGATTGCGGACTTGTTACTACAATACCAAGCAGGAGTATCTCAAGTTGATGGAAGAGTTTGAGGAGGTACAGAAAGAGGGAAAAAATGAAGACATTCTCAAGTGTTTGGTAAGTTGTTCAATTGATGTGTTTAAGTCTTTGTACTGACATGTAGTACCAGTGATGTAACAGAACCAGAATTTTGAACTAGTTATTTTTCCAATTCAGAACTTGATTCAGCAGACCTCCCGTCGGATCCACGAACTTAATCAATTATCAAACTACGAGTTCGTGAAGAACATTCGGGTCATAGGCATGACCACAACGTTCGCTGCTAGAAATCACACCCTTCTTCAGCTGCTAAAAAGCCCCATAGTGCTGATCGAGGAAGCTGCCGAGGTTCTGGAATCTCACATCGTTGCTTCGCTTACACCGGCTACGGAGCACTGTATTCTGATAGGAGATCATTTCCAGCTAAAACCACCCACTAGCGTTTATGCATTATCCCGGCACTATCAGATGGACATTTCGCTGTTCGAACGAATGATCCGAAATAACGTTAATTCGGCGTTGCTCTGTGAACAGCACCGTATGAGACCGGAAATTGCAGACCTTATACGGCCCACCATTTATAGCGATCTTACCGACAGTGAATGTGTCAAGAATAGACCGAAAATAAGGGGCATGCGAAAAAATCTGTTCTTTTACACTCACAATGTTCCCGAGGACGGTGGACGAGATAAGGAGAAGTCTAAAAAGAACAGCTTCGAGTGTAAGTTCTTGCTGGGGCTGTGCGAGTATTTAGTAGCACAGGGTTATGGACCGGAAGACATGGTTATTTTAACCTCGTACAACGGACAGATGTTACATCTGGTTCAGGTGATCTTTCTTTTAAAACCAAATCAATAGTTGTTCCTTCGAAACATTCAATTGTTTTTCTTCTATGCAGGAACGTAAGTGCCACGAAAAGCTGCACGGCATACGAATCGCAGTGGTAGACAATTACCAGGGCGAGGAAGCGAAAATCATTTTGCTATCGCTGGTTCGCAGCAACGATTCTGATTCTATAGGGTTTCTGGCTCTCCGTAATCGCATCTCTGTTGCGTTATCACGAGCTCGCGATGGATTCTACATTGTAGGTAACATGGATTTACTGTCAAAATGCAGTAAACTTTGGCAACAAATCAAAAAAAGACTTGAAGAACACGAAGCTATTGGAAGTGTACTAGAGCTTATGTGCGAAGAACATATGAGTATTATGCAGGTACACTCTTGTTGATTAAACTGAGATATGCCCAAACAGCTTATCGAATCGAATTCTTTCACAGGTTGAGCAACCGGAGGATTTTGAAAAGTTCAGCTTCGGCGGTTGCCAGGACATGTGTCGAGCGACGAAAGAATGTGGCCATCAATGTGACAGTTTCTGTCACGGAATATTCTATCCGCATCGGGTATGTCTCTGTAACCAGGACGAGAAAGACGGTTTCTACTAGTGCATGCTAGGAAGATGTAATTCCTAACCATTTTTTTCGTATATCACAAACTGAGAATTTTAGTATTTTTACGAGTATAGCAAACGTAAAATCCGCACAGATTTTTTAATATTCGCCTATATATTAGTGACCCTATTTAATCAAGAACAGATATACGAAACTGTTAAAATATTTTGTGAACTATTTTGTTGCCGCCACTGAGCAACGCGTCCATACTACTCGCATGGATTTGGAGCTATGTATTTCTTTCTCTTCAAAAGAGATCTCCGCACGTAATTCATATAATCTCGAGCTCATAAAATAATTTTAATTTATTCTCAATTCAAGCGTTTACTGCGCATCCTTTCTCCTTCATTGGCTTCGAACTGTTCCTTACTTAAGGCAGAGTACCTCGTACTCGGCACAGCTGACCTCGGCACCATCGAACGGAATGTACAGACACGCGTGGGAAGAGTGCACCTTTCCCGGTGTTTGCGTGCCGCTGTACAGTGCCCTTCCCATGTACAACGGTTCTCCGTCAACCGTAGCACCAATCTTGACCGCGTTCTCTGGCACGACTCCGTTCGAGGCAAATTCCCACACGAAGTCACCGGATCGGAGCACCTCGAAGTCTTCCTTCAGTATTTCTTCCCCACCGTAGCAGATGTAGGCAGCGTTCTTCGACGGAATAACCTTAGCCGGAACCATCTCTCCCTCGTGGAAGGCTCGACCGGCAAAAATTACCGCACCATCCCCGTCTACTCCAGCTCGTACCATGTTTGAGGGAAACGGTCCATCCACGGTACAGTGCTGCCAACAACCTCCTGTAAGTATTAAATTCGAATTAGATTTCAGCGGTAGCCTGCATTTAGAGCAGCGTGAGAACATAAACGATCGGCGAATGACCTGTCGTGGTTAAAGCCTCAAACAAAAATATTTTGGTTATAAAAATAATAATACAAACGATATTCAGAAACGAACGAAAATAAGTTATTATTTGAAAACAGGGACCGTCAGTAATGTGTTGGGTTAGTCATATCCGATACCAGACATTTTTTTTACCGATAAGATCATCATGAAAAGGGAATCTCGGCGCAATCGAACATGAATTCAGTCCATCATCTTCAGCCGACGAGCTCGAGGATGGTGACGACGGAGGTTTGGTTTCTTCAGGTGGTGGTTGGGTCAGTTGAGGCATGGGAAATCCATAGGAAAGTTCGAATCCCGCCGGTTGCCCAGACCGGAGATGATCATGGATGAACCCGATAGGTGGAGGTGGTCCTGGGTAGACGTTCAAAAACAGTAAGTTTGTTGGACGGAAGCATTTGTTATCGCTATATATTTGCACATTATGGGGAAAGTGTTTCTTATCTACCCCGCCGGTCCATCACGTCATATAATAGGTGTACTTAAGGGGATGGCCTGTTCTAATAAGTATGAGAAAAAACTGTTCACTGCGAATTTTATGGGACGGCAGGAAAAAATCTAGCTACAAACATTTTTGTATATAGCTCGAGTAAATGCAGAGAAAATACGCATCGTAAAATGCCTGGATTTTGTGAGAGTTGCACTGATAAATTTTCTGATGGTCGTAATGCTACAAAATGTGGGGTTTTTGGCATTTCGTCATTTTGCGCGAAATCCTGCGGACTAAACGACGAATTATTTGTCGCTGTTGTTAACAAGTTCAACTTATTTTGGATGTGTAACACCTGCAAAAATATCATGGACAAAGCACGTTTTCATAACGCATTAGTATCCGTTGAGTCCGCAAACTAAATGGTGATCGAGGAACTTAAAAACTCATTTAGCAACGGTATACTTGAGGAATTAAAGGTGGAAATTTCGACCAACTTCAAAACGTTGATCGACGCTGTACCAAAAACGCCGGTTCCTGGACCACGGAAATTTTCCTTCAATTCTGCTAAAAGCAAGAGAGACAACGACCATACAGCCCCCAATCCTTCTAAGTTGCTACATGGTACTGATGCGGCCGGTTCATTGACACCATTCATCGCTGTGAATCGTGAAGATAAAAAGTTTTGGTTGTATCTTACAGAAATTTCGCCCGATGTTCCTGATGAAAGTGTCACCAAGCTAGCGGCGGATAAACTCGGAAATTCGGACATCATTGTCGTCAAGTTGGTCCCTCGTGTCAGTGATCCTAGAACGCTGAATTTTGTCTCCTACAAAGTTGGCATGCCAACGGATCTCAAAGAAAAGGCTATGACGGCGTCTACAGGGCCAGTTGGGATTGCTTATCGTGAGTTCGAAGAGAAGTCGGATTCCAGAAAGGTTTTTGGAAACCGAATGCACCCGACTCAGCAACAAAGACCTCCACTGCTCTTGGCCCCCCTCCAAACTAGTTACATCGCCTGTTTCGCATCCTGTATTGCCTGTTCCCGAAGTTGCCGCACAATCCCAGCAGTTTCTTTCCGTTTACTACCAGAACGTGGGAGGAATGAGAACAAAAACACAACAATTCCATCTAGCGCTTTCTTCCAGTGACTACGACGTCATTGTCCTAACGGAAACCTGGCTGGCATATTAAACGCTGAACTCTTGTCGAACTACGTAATATACCGCTGCGACTGCAACTCAACAACCAGTCATTTGCGCCGAGGTGCTGGTGTCCTAATAGCGGTAAAGAACAAACTCGCAGGTTAGCTGCTAAGCTTGTCTGGAAATGAACGCTTGGAGCAAATCGCCGTGCGTATCGCCCTCCCAAATCAATCTGTATATATTAGCTGTGTTTATCTAAGGCCAAAAAGTGATCCGGATTTGTATCACGCGCACGCTAATGCCGTTCAAACAATTCTAGACAATGCTGGCAGCACCGACACTGTTCTCGTCTTTGGAGACTACAATCTTCCACGCCTTCAGTGGTCGCTCGATAACGATCTAAAATGTTACCTACCTATTAATGCCTCTTCGGAACAAGAAATAGCTGTAACGGAGTCTATGGTTGCAGGCGATCTGTACCAGATCTGCTCACTGACGAATGTGAATGGGAGGATCCTCGATCTTGCATTCGTAAACAACACGGATATTGCAGAGCTGCTTGAACCTCCGACTGCTCACCACAAACCGTTTGTCCTGCGGCTAGATGTACGTACCAACACTGGAGATGATCCATTTCATTCGATTGACGACCTTTATTTTGACTTTAACCTTTGCAGCTTTGACGAAATCTTCGCACCGATTGCCACTGTCGACTGGACCGACTTAATGTGTTGTAATGAGCATGACGAAGCAGACGCGCTGTTTTATGGCAAAGTATATAATATATTCCACCAAAAGGTTCCACTGAAACGAGTCAACAGGAGGATGGATTTCAAATTTCCATGATGGAATACTGAGATTTGCCGTTTGCGTAATGCCCTGCGAAACCAACACAAGCGTTATTTCCGCCATAAATCAGACTAAAACAATACGAAACTGCCCGGAATTCCGCATTTCGTGAGTATTTGAATCATGTGCAAAATAGCCTTCGTGATCCCTGCAACATTTTGGAAATTCATTAGTAGCTGAAAACGATCCAGTAGTACTCGCACTGACGTTTTCCTTGGAAACGCAAGCGCGCAATCTCCAGCTGATGCCGTAAATTGGTTTGCTGAATTTCTTTCGCGGAGTGTTTAGAAGCGACTATACCGTCTCTTCGGAAGAGTATTTGGAAACATTACCATCGTACAACATAAATCTCCCCCGTCCCACTGTTAGTCGAGCTGACGTCTTGAAGGTTCTGACTGTTGTTGATTCGTCGAAAGGGCCTGGGCTCCGATCATCTCTCGCCCCAATTTATAAAAAGCTGCGCCCACGCGCTGTCTCTTACTGTGTGCATCATTTTCAATCGCTCTCTCGCTGATGGCATTTTTCCTATCGCCTGGAAAGAAGTTGCAATCGTTCCCATCCGTAAAGCTGTTCACAACGTCGAAAATTACAGAGGTATCTCATTATTAAACTGTCTCTCCAAAGTTCTCGAAAAGCTGGTCTACAATGTCATGTATGCAGCTGCATCCCACATTATCTCGGAGTATCAACGCGGGTTTGCCACGAAACGATCAAAAACTTCTAACCTGATAGCTTACACTTCTAAGCTGTTTCCCGCCGTCGAGAAGCGTCATCAGGTGGACGCAATTTTCATCGAATTTTCAAAAGCCTTCGACAAAGTACCGCACAACATCGCAATCCCGAAATTAAAGCGTTTGGGATTTCCCACCTGGCTTACTAACTGGTTGCAGTCGTATCTTTCCGATCACTCGGCATTCGTGAGTATAAAAAACACGCGCTCAAGCACATTCAGAACACCCACAGGTGTCCCGCAATGCAGTCATCTGGGCCCGCTTGTTTTTATTTTGTTTATTAATGACATCTATAGTCGGATCAAGTCTGGGAAATTGCTATACCCGGACGATCTTAAATTTTTTCGAACTATCGTTTCGGCACTTGACGCCGTAGTGCTTCAAGAAGATATCTGTACTATTCAAGAATGGTGCACGCTTAACGGAATGGAAAGCCTAAAAGGAAGAACAACTGAAAGCGTCGACTCAATCCGTGACTTCGGAGTGCTCTTCGATAGGAAGATGAGCTTTTCCGACCATATCACCGCGACAACTGCTAAAGCTTTCGGAATGCTGGGCTTCTTAGAGCGGAACACGGCGGACTTCGATGATTTCAACGCACTCAAAGCCCTTTACTACTGTACTACTGGGATACTACTGTATCCCAGATCAGAAGTGTTCTGGAGTATGCTGTGCAAGTGTGGGCACCATACCATGCATTCAAAGTGGCCATTGAATGATCCAGTTGTGTTGCCTCCTTATGCCGATAGATGTATGCTACTCGGTCTGCAGACTCTGGCGACTCGCCTTATCTTCCTGCAAAGAGTTTTTGTTTTCGACTTGCTGTCAGGTAATATCGACAGTCCCGATCTTCTCTCGGGCGTTAATCTGTATGCGTGGAGCGGAAGGCCGGCAGCGACCGTCCGGCGAAGATAATGACTAAGAAGAAGAAGGAAGCGTCGAAAAAGCTGTTCGGACGGAACGAGTTTGCGTGACGCCGGCCGAAAATATCACTACTCTCATACCTTGATTCACCGAACTCTCAAGATGAAGGACATCATCTGTCAATAGAATGCTCGGTCCCCCGAGTACACGAACGAAGATTACCACGGGACGTCGTTCGTGCTGGACGACGAAAGTTACTTTCCGCTCTCGAAGACCCACATTCCAGGAAATGGCAGCTACTATTCCAAATATAAGTTTAAGCATAAATTTGAAAAAAAAAAGTTATGTTGTACATCGCCATATCGAACAGAGGGATTTCAAAGCTGTGGTTTAAGCCGAGCGGTCTGGCCATCAATCAACAAGTGTACCAGGAGGATTGTCTTGAGAAAATTCTTCTGCCGTTCTTAAAGCAGCATCATGCGGATGGGAAGTACATCTTCTGGCCGGAGAATGCGTCTTTCCATTGCGCCAAGAAGACGCTGGAGTATCTTGTACAGAAAAGGATACCGTACGTGCCGAAAGAAAGAAACCCGACCAGCTTGCCCCAGTGCCGTCCCATTGAGGATTTTTTTGGTTTCCTCAGTGCCCTAGTGTACAAAAATAATTGGCGGGCCAAGCATACGAAGCAGTTGACCAAGAGGACCCGGAAGATGACATTAGTACCGTCCAGCGTTTTTGTGAGAGCATCGCGACTAAATTGCGTCGTACGGCTGACCAGGGACCCTTCTCCAACAATCATTGACTGTTTTTTTGAAGAATAAACATTATGTTTTTATTAAAAAAATACTGAATTCGTTAAAAACATTTTTTTTTGTTTTTTAACCACACGACTAAAAAATTCTCATTTTTATTGAACATCTGAGTGCAAGGGTCTGGACAAGATAGCGAGCGAAGAAGAACTGAGGGGTGATCCAGCTATACAACCTAGATATACCGGCGACAATCTGGATTAGGAAAACGTACGGAGGTAGTAAAACGGCAGCGAATCGACTACCGGTGGACGCTGCCAACAAGCTGACGGAGACCGGCAAGATAAAAGTCGGATGGTCGGTGTGCTCGCTGAGAATCGCTCCACGAGGTACCCTGCTGGTGGAGAGATTCCGCAGGAGTTTGAAAATCGGTCATCAGGCGAGGAACTGAAAGGGCCCTGACAGATCTGCATTGACGGAAACGACCAGACGATGGGAGATTTCAAATGCCATGCGTATAAAAAGGCGAAGGCAGGCTATCAATAATGGAGATAACCCAGCTTAATCTGAATCATTACGACGGTGCACAGCAGCTGTTGTGGCGGTTGCCAACAGAAAGTAAGTGCGAGGTTGTAATTATTGCAAAACAGTATCTGTTCCTTCCTCTGAGTGCATAGGAAGCATGGCGAGGTGAACTTCCATTTGACGCAGTTTTTGTCCGAGCACGGATGCTTCTGCAACTACCTGCATCGATTTAGACATACCTCGTCTTTCCTTTACTCGGAGTGCGTGTACCGTGCAAGAGACATCGGAACTCGTGGTCTTCGAAGTTCGAATGCCCTGGGTTCGAAGAAGTTCGAAAGGGAATTCCTGGTGTGACAGTTGACAATATCGTCGAAGAGATGTGCCACGACGAGCACATCTGGGATGCTGTCAACAGAATAGTTACGAGTATACTCTCCGAGCTATAGAGAAAGTGGCAAAGGGACCAACAAAGTAGTGCTGTCGGCTAGAAAGCCGCCTTGAAACCACAAATCGGGTTTCGAGAGAAATTCCGCCACCGGGGAACTCTCCGTCGGTGTAGACTAGGTCCATCGCCGTGGACCAGTTGAGTAGCACGCAACGTAGCACCAGGTTCGGGTCGTTGGGGCGCCAGTGAACCGGATTAGAGCGAGTAGATCGCATTGAATAGCTAGCAAAGGGGCGTTGGGGTGCCTGTGAACCGGAATCTACGCTCCACCCGGAATCGCTGGACAGACCTCAGCACCTACTGGCTGGTCCGTTCAGTAGGCTAGGTCCGCCGTCAGGGACTAGATCGAGTAGATCGAGACAAAGCGAGGAGATAAATGACTCACGGAAACGAACATCGGTATCGGAAGAAATCTACCGCCGGGGAATTCACAATTGGGTAGATCCACCGCCGTGGACTATCCGACTTTATCGAGACAAAAATAGGAGCTAATTAGTTCACGAAATAGACATCGCTACTGTTAAGACGCGTGCACTCCGAGAATGGCCGTGGTGATGTCACCATATATTAAATTCAACGCGACTTAAACAATATAAAAGATTTATTCATCGAGGTTAAAATACACGAGTATTACTCAAGACTGACTCAAGTCGTGTCGCTAAAAATGCTGACGTGGCATCCGTTGCAATGACAGCCCAGCTGTCACAGAGGAGCCCAGTAAGAAAGCGACACGGGCGTATTGACCGTGCTCCCAGCTCAGATCCAGTTGTCCCAATATCTCCCCTTAATATCGCTCGTACAGGTTGAGCCGTATGGGTGCCCTTCTAACACGGGAAGAGCGCCTAGGCAACGGAGCTGCTGGTGTGCTGGTATTCGCTGATTCGAAGCTGGAAGACGTTGAAGATGTAGACGATGACGACGTGTTTGAGTTGACAGCCGGAATACGATATGCCACCTGAGACGGGGACAATGATGGTTCCTGTTGAGCAACCTTCAGTACCGGTGGATCTGCAGACTGTGAAGTACTGGTAGGTGATGTTGACGATGACCCAGGCAAATCCCAGGCGTCGAGCAGTACGTTCAATGGCAACGGCCTGTGCTTGGCTGACTGACTACATGTTTCTGTACTACCCGCACTGGTGGGAGATCGGGTTCTGAGTTGATTTATGTGTGATCGAACTAGACGACGGTTCTGAAGCAAGACGTTGTACATTACGTTACCAAGCTTCTCGACAATGGTACCGGCAATCCAGCTCCAGACATTTTTGCAATAAATTTTTGCATACACAGTATCGTTTTGTTTGAATGACCTTGTTTGCGTTGTCTGCTCTGTTGGTTCTGACGGGCGTTGTGGTGGCGGACGCAGTAGCTCAAGGCACGTCCGAATTCGACGATTGAACATTATCTCTGAAGGGGATAGTCCGTCTGGTGCTGACCGATTTGGAGTGCTTCGGTAAGTTAACAGAAACGTATCCAATGCTTCTTCCATTGAACCTCTTCCCTCCCGTATTTTTTTAACCGTGCGCTTGAACGTATCTACGAAACGTTCTGCCTGACCATTGGATTGAGGGTGGAATGGCGCAGTAGTAATGTGTTCAATACCATTTGCGATGCAAAATTCCGCAAACTCCGCACTCGTGAATTGGGCACCGTTGTCCGACACCAATGTTTCTGGCATACCCATGCGGGCAAAGAGACTGCGCAGCATTTTGATAGTAGCTGTGCTGGTGATGCGGCGTGTTTGGATAATCTCTGGCCATTTCGAGTGCGAATCCACCACGAGTAAATAGTAGTCACCATCTATGGGTCCAGCATAATCGACGTGAACTCGTTGCCTTGTATGGGTGGGCTTAGGCCAGGGAACTGGTGGCACGTGTGCTGGCGATTTAGCAGCAGATGCACAGTGGGAACACCTTTTTACAAAATCAGCGATCTCGCCATCAAGGGTCGGCCAATAAACGTAACTACGCGAAATTGCCTTCATTCGCTGAATTCCGGGATGGCCTTGATGTAATTGATCGAGACATCGCTTACGCAGCTGATGTGGAATGACAAGCCGCTCTCCGAAAAGGATACACCCCTGTACAGTCGTAAGAGATTCGCGCCGGTTGAAGAACCTTACCAACTCGCGATCTGCTTCTGAGGGCAATATTTTTGGCCAGCCTTCTTGGACGAAACGGAAAGCTTTCCCTAGAACAGGGTCCGTTCGAGTACCTTGCTGGACATCTCTAAAACAGAGCGGAAAAACTGTGAACGATTCAAATGCTACTGACCTGACATCATTTTCGAGCGAAATAGCTGCGATCACATAATCTTCTTCTGGTTTAACGTGGCGGTTGATAAGTCGAGATAAAATGTCGGCATTGCCAAACTTGTTTGTAGCCACGTACTCAATGGTAAAGTCGTACATTAGCAGCGTTAGTGCCCAGCGCTGGAGACGATTGGCTGTGTAGACCGGGATTCCTTTTTTTGAACCGAAAATTCGGAGTAATGGTGCATGGTCTGTTTGGAGTCGAAATCGGCGACCAAAAATCATGCGATGAAACTTCGTAACTGCGAATATTATGGCTAGTCCTTCACGATCAGGTTGGCTGTAATTGCGCTCCGCCGGTGCCAATGCTCTGGATGCGTGTTGGACGACCTTCAATGATCCGTCCGGGAACCGATGGCAAATCGTTGCTCCTAGGCCAACTGAAGATGCATCAGCTGACACAATGACCTCTAACTTTGGATTATAGTGGGTCAGGAGGAGATCCGATGATAGAATCTGCTTAAATTTATCAAAAGCAGTCTGACACTCCGTTGTCCAATTGAAATTGGCTTCTGACTTCAGCAACTCATCCAGAGGGTATCGAAGTGCTCGCATATTCGGAACGAACTTTCCATAAAAATTTATGGCTCCAAGGAAAGAACGAACTTCAGATACATTCATCGGTGCAGGCATGAGCTTGATAGCTTCTATTTTTGACGGGTCAGGGCGGATTCCGTGCTGATCGAGTAAATGGCCCAGATATTTTATCTGAGAACGTCCGAACGAACATTTTTCCAACCGAACTGTAAATCCAAACTCCTGAAGACGTTGGAACAATGCCTGCAGATTCCGCCAATGCTCTTCTTCGTTTTCTCCGCCTACAATGATGTCATCGATGTAACCGCACGTGTGCTTGAGACCTGCTAACATGGTGTCCACAAGCTGTTGGAATGCTCCTGGTGCAGCTTTCACGCCGGGCGCAAGACGATTTACTTTGTATATGCCCCGATGTGTATTGATGGAGAGAAGCATACTAGTTGTCTCATCGACGCCGACCTGAAGATATGATTCCGACATGTCGATGATGCTGAACACTGTACAGTTGGTAAGCTTTACGAAAATGTCTGGAGTGCGTCGTTCAGTCCTGTAGAATAGTCGCCGCAAATCCGAATACTACTATTAGCCTTCCGGACAACCACGATTGGAGCGGCCCAGTCCGAGTAGTCGACTGGTGTGATGATGCTCATACGTTCAAGTCGGTCCAGTTCTTCATCGACGGTTTGATATGTTGCGTATGCCACTGGACGTTTTGGTCGAAACACAGGTTTCTGACCTGGTTTCAGGTCGAGCTTTACCGTTGCTTTTGTACACCGTCCCAAAGTTGTGCTGAAGACTTGAGGAAAATCAGCTTTGAGTTTGTCAACCATAGTGTTGGAATTGTTGATTTGGTTGCAAAACACTTTCATCGGAACCGAATCGAGTTGGAAAGTTTCGATTAAATCTAGTCCCAGGATGTGAAGATTTTGCGCCGCCACGAAAATTATACCCGTGTGAGTTACGCCGTTGATGCTAATCGAACAATCAAATTCCGAGAGTAATTTCAGTGGATCTCCAGATGCTGCTTTCGCTGTCACTGATGGTAACCTGGTCGGCGGCTTTCCGAGCTGCTCCCATGTATCTGCGGATATCACGGTTATGTCGCTAGCAGTATCAAACTGCAACTGCACTGGAATACCGTTCAGCTCGATCGGGACAAATTTCCTGCGACGCTGCACCGCGTTTACGGAAACGGTTACCGTTTTTGTACTCACCGCCATTATGTTTGATTTACTTTGTAAGTAGGGGTTTGCCCACTACTCGGGTTCTTATTTGCCCGGCGTACCCTTCTTTTCAGGGCGGCCTAGGTGCTCCTACCGGAATTTCGGATTTTCGTATAATAACAAACAAAAGAGAAAAAACAAATAAATTCTAAATTTACCGACTTTTATTCTCCTCTCCTCTGTGCTGCACTCTGCTGGGGAAACTAAACAGCTACTTTCGGCGATGGCAGAAGGCGAAGGTGTATCCGACCGGCCGGGACTCCGACGGCCGTGTTCTCCCGCAGGTACCGTTGGCTGCTATCGCAGCGGTCCTTTACAATTAGCCAGGGAGGTGAGCAAGGCTCTTTTGTTGGAACCTCCCTAGCGACGGGGCGATTAATCGCCGGGTCCACTCACTCCCCGTGAATGGCCCAGGTAGATACCGCAGTAAACTACCTCAGGTGGATCCGTTGTCCTACCTGCTTCGCCCTCCTTTGCGATTAACTGTGGAGGAGAGCTATGCTCGTTCGGCAGATCCTCCACAGTGAGGGCGACGTGGTGTCACTGGGTCCTTTGTAATTAGCCGGGGGAAGCGAGTGGCTCCTTTGCGATTAGCTTCCCGTTCCCGGCGACCCAACACCGCACTATACACTGTGCCCGAACCACGGGCCGACACTTTCCGACGGTCTTAGTTTGCCGTCGCACGCGCGCACTGAAACTTTTCTCTAGTGGCGGAAACTGTCCCACAAAAACTTATTACGGACGTCTGTTATTCGCCGTGGTTCGTCACTTTCTTCCTTATCTCGATGGCCGCCTTTTTTCACTCCACCAACCAACCACCAAAAAGCACACCGCCGCATAGCTGTCATTGCCATGGTACAGCATAGTTAGCAATCACTTTTACAGCGAGAGGAGAGCGGAGACCTACCTAAACCCTATGTTACTAATTCACAAACGCTAGCTACCAAGAGAAATTCTGCTGCCAGGGAATTCTTAGTCGGAATAGGGCAGTTTACCCGCCAAATAATATTCGAGTAGATCTCGATAAAGCTGGGAGCTAAATGGCGAATAGATTGTGATACGGCTGGCAGCTAAATAACTCACAGAAACAGTAGCTAAATGGTACATGGAATCAGCATCTAAACTGCTCGCTGGTGCGAGAGCTAAATGGCGATGTAATAGACGGAAACAAGAAGCAAGAGAATGATCGAGAGGTAAATCAAGCTATTTAATGGACCAAGTGAGGTTCCGAGATAGAGCAGAAGAATGAGTTGCGACGAAAGCACGAGTTCTCCCCACGAAGTAATACCTCGATGTTGTATCAAGGGAGAGAAGTGGGATAAATAGTAAGTTGTGTTTTTAGTGGTTAGGCATGAAAGTGAGTCATGAGTTACACACGTCCTCCGAAAATGTCGCTCCGCTCACTTTGCAAGAATACTAGCTCCATCGTTTATACACGGTCCTAAACACGAATGACTTTTCACTAGTGGTTTGTTCCCTGTATTCTTGCGCATATGTCAGTGGCGCCATCATCGCGTATCCGCCACAGTCCCAACTAACAATATCTTTAAAATGACTGTTAAAGCAAACGAAAAAGTTAGTTCGAATCTCGACGAGCTGAATCGGACCGTGAATGACACTCGGCCCTTCGGGCCAAGATTAATTAGTGATTCCATATCCTTTCTATATGAAAACGCTAAAAACATTTATTGTCTGGGAAAGATTAGTTGCACATTCCCCCGGATAGTGAGTGCTAACATTCATAAAATGCAGAACAAACTCAGACGTCACTTCGTTAAAAGTTTAATGAGTCGGTACAGTTGAAACGAATTGCAGCCTTCGACAAAGTTCTCACTTTTGGTAATAATCTGAGGTTACAGTGTCATCTCGTGGTGAAATTGCATGCAAGTGAGTTGTAATCATGTGATTGGTCCAAAAAAACTCATAGAAAAGCAATTTGATCCGTTAGGTAGACATTCCGATTAGGTTCAAATTGGTAAGCGATATTCTTGATGAGAGTATGAATTGATTAAAACATATCAAACTTCACAGCTCCTCCTGTATAATACGCAAGAGGTTCTACAATTTACTCCTGATCCTTTTCCCGAACAACCGGGATTCGTGTGAAATTGTACAGAAAATATATCCGAAAACACACAACCCATCATATCCATCTATGAAATATTTCTACCTGAATATTTCTACCATGTGGTACATTAACTAGATGATCAATTGAAATCAGCCGGACAACTGTGGCCAGTTTGTTACCAGTTCCAGAAATTTAAACTTTATTCGACTGCTTAGTTTGCACGGGTGCTAAGTAACCTACAAATAAACAAACTCTAGCGGAAGATCAAATAACTGTGACCAACGGCACGTTGAGATGAACACTAGATTCTAGTTGGTATGTATTACGCATTCTACACCAAATTATACTATCACACAAGTTAGTATTTATTGAAAACCAAGTCGCACCGAAAACTCCTGAGCGTTAACGTGCATTTTATTACATTTAGAACGAAAGTGTACATCTGTGTGATAGTCCAAATCGGTGTGAAATGTGCAATTTGTAGTAAAAAATAGCTGAGGTAATATAGCTCACGAAAACGAAAGATCTGGAATTTATTGTTTTTTGCATAGTCGGGTCAGACCAAATTTCAACGCAAATGGACACAATGTATATGAAACAAATGTAATAAAATCACAGATCACTTCCACGTAGCATTTCTTACCGGTCATGATGGTCAAATTTAAAATAAGACACAAACAATTGGCACAGAACACAAAGTCACTTCGCACTTTCGATGCAGTCGGCACGAAACGGATCTAGCTACTGTCGTCTGGTTGGATCGCAGTTTCCACCTATAGCTATTGTCTACCACGACAGGTAAATGTGAAATAATTAGTAACTGGAGCTTCCTTTTTTATTTTTTATTAGCGCATATATGATGTGTGTGGGCTCCTTCCCTGTAGGTATGAGTAGTGTAATATCGAAAGGAAAAATAGATAACTTATCGCGTCAAATGTGTGACTGTTACTAATGCATCCCGTTATCGTCGGTGTTATCTCGGCGGATACACATACATACAATACGGTTGCAGATGTCAAATTTGTGTTGCTAAATCTTTTCTGGAAACAAAATGCTTATTATGCACTGCTTAAACAAAAAAAAAACTCGCAACGACGATGGGGATTTTTAAAAAAAAACAATACGAAAGCAACCATTTAAATGCGAATGGGGCTACGTCTTTTACAACTTAATGACCACAAATGGGCGATTTTATCATCATTACTTGAAAGCTACCGTGATCGTTTATTACGTAATGCACTTGAACTACAAAAATAAATGCACATTTTGCTACTACCCCGATAAGAGTCGTTAATACTGATTTTAATGCTACTGACCTGATTAGATTGCACCCATGGACTCATGTGATTCAGAAATATTAGGTTGTGTTGATTCAGTTTGCATTACGATATGTATCTAGAAAATTTATGTAAGGGACAATTCGATAAGCTTAGATTAGTTAATCTTTTTCGATATCTGAGCAACTGCTAAAAGTAAAGTTATACTGTTTTGACACATCCTACAGAGACAAAAAAGTTATGAAACATACTGTATTATCCCAATTAATTTTTTTTGTGAATAGTATATTTTGATTTACATATTCTTTGTATAAGTAACTATTACTAGAAAAAAACGATAATGTTGGTTTAAAAAAACATAGATGATACGCACGAAAAGAAAGTAGTTCCCCAGTATTTTGCTATTTTTTCATGTACTATGGAATATGCGGCCATTATGGGATAACATCTGGTTACTATATCCCATATAGAACGTGCTCTGCTTCAAGAATCACATCATCGGAAGTGAAGCTCTCCAAGTCAGATCTTGTAACCTTACGCACAAATTGGTTTAATCCAAGTTTTTCCCTTTTAAGAATGAATTTCGCATAGAGCCGGGCGTTTGGTTCTCAAGCCATAAAACAATTATGTAACTGGCGCCAATTTAGTGTTAGTTTGGATTTATCATGTAACTGGCGCCAAGTCAGTTACTGGTGAACTGTTGGTTGAGGGTGTTGCAGGACTTCGACGAAAGAATCAAAGAGCGGCCATCTAAAAAAAACCCGGAAGCAGCGTGGCAGCAGGTTCATGAGGATAACACCACCAGAATGAATGATTGATAAAAAAGCAGGCTATAAGCTGAATGCTTGCAGCGGCTACACATCACAGCGGGGAACGATATTATGTGCTAAGGACAAGGTACTTGCGAAAGTAGAGAGAGCTTCGCAATGAAAGACGCATGGTAGTTTTACAAAACGATCAGCACTATGTGAACATCAATGTGATTTCCGAGCAGGGTGGTCGGTCAACGACGGATCAGATGTTTACCTTGGACCAATCCGGGATACATTACGGGAATTCAACATGTGAGCTCTTTTGTTTGTGTTCAATTTCATAGTGTTAGCAATTTTCGATTCAGTGAAACGAGATGAATTATGGCAGATGAATGCGGCTTTTCGATACAACTGATTAAGCTTGTTTGTATGACGCTGGATGGGTTAAAATAAAAAAAAAATAGCCAGATAGACAGATGACTCACTTTGATTCAAGATATTGAACCAGTACAAATACCAGTACAAATTATCTGTAAAATTCTCCGAAAGGTATCGGAACCGGATCAATTTTATTTGTTTCTTAATGTTAGGTAATGCTTATATCAGTTGCTTCACATTGGAACGTTTGCAAGGTTTTTTTTTCTGAGATTAAGTTTGTTTAGATAAACAATGTCTCATAATCAGTTTCGTACGGTTCCTGATAGATAAACCGACCAAAATTTACTTTCGAATTAAATAGGATTTAAAAATTAAATGTCTCGTTCAGATAACACCTTGGTGCATAATAATGTCCCAATTCCGGGATTATCGGTAGTTACTTTGCACTAGCCAGTGTTTTTTTTTTGTTAAAGGTTAGAAACTTGTAAAAATTCAACTAAACTATTATACAGGATGCGGGGCAAAAATCTTGACAAAATTCTATTATTCCAAGTTCAATATAAATTATGTCTGGAGAAAACTTTCACTATGACGTAGGTAACATTAGAAGCCTACCTTTATTTACTTCCTTCTTTCGCACTACAGTCGTGATTCGCTGGTTGGGCCACACTTCTGTCCAACTAACGAATTCGATTCGTTAGTTGAACTGACTGACATATGTCAAAAACTCTCCTAAAGAGACGTTAGTAGTGTAATTGCATCTATTCACATCTCTAATAATTGTCAGATAGATTGTCAAAGTAAATTTGACATAAGATTTTGGCATTCAGATGCTTTTTAGTTGGACAATGGTCCAACTAGCGGAGGTCCAACTAAAAAGCGTTCCAGTTAAAAAGTGTCCAACCAGCGAATCACGACTGTATACTATATTTTACCCTGGAGAGAAAAATTGGGTAAACACCAAAATTTCTCACAGGGACGAAAATTTTTGGTAAAACCAGTCTTTGCACTTGAAGGCACAAATCCTTACTTATTACATGGGTGCGTTTAGACTTTGTCTCATCAGAAACCGACACTAACTTTTTGTCGGAATAGATAAACGCCGGCTTGACGCAAATTCCCAGAACTAAAACAAACTTTGTGTTTCAATCGAACGACTGGTCAAACGTGATGTCCCGTCCGAGCAGAAGTTCTGTTTATGCCGATAAGACAGAGTGGAGCCGAAATTTGTCTTGGCTTAGCAGGCCTATGCGAAAGCACTATGCTATATTTCACCCCAAGGAGATAATTTGGGTAAACACAAAAATTTCTCACTAGGACGAAAATTTTTGGTAAAACCAGTCTGTGCACTTGAAGGGCACAAATTCCTCTTTCGATTATTACGACGGCGGATTTGGTTAGCATATTGTTTAGTATAATAAAGGGGAAATATGAAGTCAATCAAGCATTACCGAAAAAAAATAGAAAACATCACACATCGGTTACGTCCTATTGATTTTTCAATATTTGTTTTGAGACTATCTAACTTTATATATTACAATTAATATCGCATTATCACTGTACTATTCAGTATCAGCACGCAAAGATTTTTTCTATTGATACACAACAAGAACTATATTATAGGGGAAAGTGGTTAGTTGCCGGCACTGGTCGGTTATCGGCACCCCTACGTAACTTTTAAAAGAAAACAGTTATGGTCATTCTGACAAATTTTATTCGTGTGATATATTCGCACGTTATTTTTGTTCCGATAGCTGAAGTAAACAGACTCGTATATTCTGTTCTAAAACCAAAATATTTTTTGAACAAGTCAAAATCTACTCAGAAATTTTTTTTGATCATTTGCTTAGTGTTATAGAAAGAAGTAAATCGATCGAAAAAATATCTGCATTGAATATTTACTCTAGATTGTGATTCAACATTGAATGGCGACGAAATGTTCGCCAACATTTTTGGGTGGTTCAGTTTTCAAAAAGGTTACTAAAACCGGTTGGCGGCACCCAAACATGGTCGATTGTCGGCACCCCATTTTCTGTGGCAAATGCTGAATTCTCTATTACCCAATCAATATCAGTGTTTTCGGAACGGGCTTGAGTATATGCTAGGAATTGATTTTTGACACCATTTTGAAAACCATGATGGAGACATCCGGTTTAGTGTATTTCTCTATATCCCAATCAATATGGATATTTTTGACACGGATATGAGTCCCCAGCCAACATTTTGATTCACTTTAGTAAGTTGCAATTTGATTAACTATACTCTTAAACGATATAAATTGATTGTATAAAATGCACAGATCCCTTCTATGTGAACAAAAGTGGAGGCCATATACGTACAACAAATCGGTATAGTAGAACTATGTGACTTACGACGAATTTTGATCTCATCAGAAGCATTATACAATCATCTAGCTTATCATTTTCAGTTTATATATGATCAACTTTACAATCACACATGAAGGTTTATACAGCTTAATGTCCTCAATGATTTATAAAGTGAGTAGCATTCATAAAGAATGTGATAACAAAGAGTATTATGCAAATAAAAAATCAGGATGAAATTTCCATAATTCTCTGTTAGACGCTTACGCCTAGCCACATAAATAGATGTTTTTCATGGGTGAGGTTGGAATTAATTATTGAAATTACCTGCTACCATTTACTTCCAGTTTCGAACCTGAGAACTTCGTATTCCCAGCATAGCCGCTATGTACTCATCTATCTATACACTGTCAAGCAACAATTATTTTTAATCATTTTTATCTCTTTGTGATTACGATCTAGAAATACCATAATCCAATCTAAATATGGTACTCCAATGATACCTTCTATACCTGTCAAATCACAACCGACATTCTTTACACAAGCCATTTTTTAACTTTCAGGAAGTCGCCCTAGTGCTCTCAAAATTTAGCGAAATCTGCGAGCGGCTGCTCGCTCAATGGGCCATTTACGCGACTTCCGGAGAGTTAATAAGTAATGCGTACATTTTTATTGGTCAAATATTGAACGAATTTAGCAGAGAATTTGTGAAGAGCTATAAAGAGGTGATCATTTTTTGAACGATTTTACAGTTTAATCAAATTGCAAATCGATTCTTATTCAATGTTTCAAAATTGTCATTAATATTCCGGATTAACAATTTTAAAACAAGTTGTAGTGGACTAATAAATAACTTCAAGTCAACATTGTATTTCGATCATAGATTTGCATTTTATGTGAACTTTTTACAACAAAACATAATTTTTGCTTGCACTATTTGTAATTTTGATTTAGTCTGTCATTATTTGTAATTTATTGTAAACTTTCATATACGATTGCTGGTTTGCTGGGTCGATGCCAAAAACCGATGTCTGATGCCAATTTGAAACCCAAGATGGCGAAATCTCTATTCTACCACTATCCAGATCGGAGGTTTTCAGATTTGTCTATAATAAAAAATCCGTCATATCTATTATGACGGATTTTTTACTATAGCTTCGACTTGTTGGATTTTTGTATGGTGGCGTTAATATCAATTTTGGATATGTAGATATCCTACTATTACAACCTTTGCAAATCAAAAATATGCACATTGTACGGTTTCATATGATAATTCGCCAAGGAAAAGTCACTATTTTGAATTTTAAAGTATCCGCCATCTTTGGTTTTAGAATAACAACGAACATCAATTTTTAAGCTCTATAGATCATCTCGAAACCCAACCTTACCCAAGTAACCACCAAATATGTACTAGTATAAGTAGTAAAGTAGCTTCTTATTTGGATTTCAGAAGCTTCTTGTAGCATATTAGCATTTTAATTCATAACTATTGTAAACCTGCGTTCATTAAACTATTTTAAAACTTCTTGTCATTAATCAGCATTTCGAAGGCAGAAAAGCCGTAAAACCGATAACCGACCACATTCCCCCATTAAATTGAGAAGTAACATAATGTCGTTTTCGATTGAGAACCTAGAAACTATCCCAGGTTAGTTACTCCAAACAAACGCTTTTAATGGAACTGCAAAACAGCGGTGGTAAGAGCGAACCCGAAATATTTTTCAGGTTAGAACCCAACCCGGTTTTCAGTTCAGTGTTGCATAACCTAGGTTCGAAACTGGCTTCAAACAAACGATTTGACAGCAGTTAGGTACGAAACTGAGTTAGTTTCTGCCTCAAGCGAAAACGACATAATGTCGTAATATATTCACGCACGGTATTCGTCTCCGCATAACTCATGTTCAATTGATTTATCTTCAAAGGTTGAAAATAACATTTGTAGCAAATTGATTACTCATACTGTCTTTGCACCTGATAATAGTTTTATCGAGAAGCTGTTATCAATCATATTAGCTGTGTGTTCAATTATCAGAAAGCTAATTGGGCATGGTACAAAGCTCATATCGAGAACAGTGTAAATCACGATCATGGTTGAAAAAAGCTTGTGGTAGGTAATGCCATGGATTACGAGACGGCGCGATGACTCGTTGGCGATAATCCAACAGCCAGCAGCAACTGGATGGTGCCCCATACATATGTAGTGTACAATAGGTTTGTTCTTCTTTCTAGTAGCAAACCGGAGTAAAAAGGAGCAAGTATTTTTTGCTCCTGTTTACACCGGAGCAACTTCCGTGTACTGAAACAAACCTAATATGTCTCAGACAATTTTCTTGATTAAAAGATTGAAATTGTCTAACTTGCGAGGTAGAGATATTGAAATGAGTTTGTTCTCCATTTGGGTTCCCAAAGCGGTATTTAAATAAAAGCAAATTTCTAACTGGTGTCAGTTGCTGACGAGATGAACTCGAGACTATGAAATCAATTTTTTTTATATTTAGTGTCTTCAGCAAAGTGGTTGAAAATGCTACTACAAATAACTTTGTTGAAGACATGCAATCTCCATCCAAAATGCATAAATGAGAGGCTAGGAGCAAGAGTGGGTTAAAAATTCACTGTGAGCAAAAACAGTATACGTTTTATTAAGAGCAGAGAGCGTTTTATTAAGAGCAGAAATGGGATAAAAAAACCTGTTTTAATCCACCTAGTGGTGCAATTATGCCTTTCTCATTTATCTAAACTATGATTTAATGCCTGGTTACGTTCAATATACAAATGTGTAAATATCTATTACATTCTTATCACACTTGATAAGCATATATAAGTGCACGACTGTCATGAACCTGATAAGCACCATGTCGACGATTCTGACATACTTGAAACAAACAAAAATATAATATTTATATAGCTTAACAACAGCGTTTTATGGGAGCGCTATACCGTTCATTTGAAACTAAGTTTGTGCAAATCGGTTCAGCCATCTCTGAGAAAATTGAGTGACTTTATTTGACACACATATACATACACACAGACATTTTGCGATCTCGACGAACTGAATCGAATGGGATATGACACTCGGCCCTCGGTTAGAAAATCGATTTTTGGAGTGTTTGCATAGCCTTCTTTATATGAGTAAGGCAAAACCTGAACGCAAAAATGGATTGAAAAGATATACATAAACATTGCCCTGAGAGGAAAAATATTCCATTTTTATCCTAGGAATGGTTTCAGAAACTATTTATCACAAAACCAACATAAATATGGATGTCATTTGAAAGAGGATGGTAAGTAGACATTGGAAAATTGCTGACTAGCGCAATTTTGAAATTCAATATGGCGACTTCTGGTTATCACAAAACAGTGAAAACTATCATCAATATGGGTGTTATTAGAAAGGGGGTGATGAGGAAACATCGGAAATTCATGATTACCGCCATTTTGAAATTCAAGATGGCTGCTTCCGGTTACCACAAAGTAGTGAGAGCCATCATCAATATGAATGTCATTTGAAAGGCGGTGGTCAGCAGACATCGGAAATTGATGATTAGCGCCATTTTGTAATCCAAGATAGCGACTTCCGATTATATATACTTTTTTGCGGTGAATCCCTCTGTCCAAGAAGGTCATAAACCGTGGTCTTCAAATGGATGGTAACCTCAAGTGGATCCACAGATCACCAGTGTGAACGCAAAAGTTTTCGGTACACTGAGCACATTCCGACGATTTGTGGCTGTTCTATTACTTCCTACGCGAAAGAAGCAGGAGCAGTCGGTGATTATGCCTTTCTTCGTTGTTTACTATCCAGGGTTGTCAGCAGCGCTCAAAGGGCAACTTGATCGTTGTTTTAAGGCAGCAACACGTTTCGCCCACAACATTAAGGGGGTCTTCTACTCGAGAGGCCTAAAATTGAGCACTTTTTTGGGAATAAATTGTAAAGCATCTGCTCAATGGAATTTGAATATATTTTTGCCTTTCTCAATAGAAAGATAATTGCTCTGAAAACCGACTTTTAACGGAGGCCCAGAGGGCCGAGTGACATATATCATTCGATTCAGTTCGTCGAGTTCGGCAAATGTCTGTGTGTGTATGTATGTGTGTATGTGTGTGTATATGCGTATGTGTGTGTATGTGACCAAAAATGTCACTCATTTTTCTCAGAGATGGCTGAACCGATTTTGACAAACTTAGTCTCAAATGAAAGGTGCAACGTTCCCATAGGCTGCTATTGAATTTCTAATGGATCCGACTTCCGGTTCCGGAATTACAGGGTGATGAGTACGAACACGCAGAAAATGTCGATTTTAATAAATTCTGCAATGAATGTATAAAAGTGAAAATTTTTCCAAAATATGACCACAACTGCTTCGATTTGTAGTATTAGGTCACTAACATCCATTCAAAGTCTATTTGGCCACATTGGCCACCATCATCGGTTCCGGAAGCCCCGGCGGAAGTATCTAAATTCAGAATAACAGTCACATCGGTTTCTCGAAGATAGCTAGACCGATTCGACTAACTTGGCCTCAAATGAAAGGTATTGCGTCCCCGTAAATGGCTATTGAATTTCATCCCGATCCGACTTCCGGTTCCGGAGTTACAGGTTGTGGCGTGCGATCACATAGCAAAATGTAATTCAAACCGATACTCCGATGAAAGCAAAAAAGGTAAAAATTTCGCTAAAATGTCTCTCAAACAACTTAAATTTGCTGTTCTAGGTCACCGACGGCCAACCAAACTTTCGTTGACTACATTGACCACCATAGACGGTTCCGGAAGTGCCCGGGAAAAGCGGCCATCTTTCAAAATTTACGAACTCACATCAGTTTCCCGAAAATGGTTGGGCCGATTTTCACAAACTTAGTCCCAAATGATAGCTATAATATCCCCATAGATGTCAATAAAATTTCGTACGGATCGCTTATATGTTTCCGGAAATATAGACTAAATCGTCCGGTCACATATGAAATTCCCATATAAGCCGGAACTCAATTTTTTTTTCAAAGGGGGGACCTCATGAAATTTCAGAAATCGAATTCGTATTTTTGATGCCAAACATCTTTAAAATGCATGAAACGTCGAGATTTTATGTTAACTCGAAAAAATTTTTTTTTATAAAAATCGACTTTTTGGGACTGCCGATTTTGCACCTTTTTCAGTTCAATATTACCGCGGCTATTTTTTTCTTTTTCAAAATTTTAGAACTCGAATAATGATTTATTTTTCTGTATATAGTTGTCATGTGATGTATAATAATAAAATGTAATATATGCTAAAGCTTTTAATGAATATAAACAACGCACACATTCTCGTGATTCATGATTGAGAAAGGCACAATTGCACCGCTAGGTGGATTAAAATAGGTTTTTTATTTTTAAGATACATGTTTTGGCTTTTCAATTTTACTTTTGAAGACGAAAAGAAAAATCTCTCGCGACCTTGAAGCTTCATTGATGATATTGATGTTGAAACTGCATGGGTCCCGCTTAAGTAAAGTTGTGGCCAATTTGGTCTCCGTAATCAGAATACTCATATGTTTTCCTCATATGGGAAAACTATGTTTTCCCGAGAGGGATTTATTTTATTTTTTAATTTGTAAAAGTTATGTAACGATTTG
The DNA here is from genome assembly GCF_030247195.1 of Topomyia yanbarensis. NCBI lineage: Eukaryota > Metazoa > Arthropoda > Insecta > Diptera > Culicidae > Topomyia > Topomyia yanbarensis. The sequence continues at coordinate 392,228,164 of NC_080672.1, forward strand.
GGAAAATTTCCAATATTTACGGTATATTTTGGCCTACCAGGGGCAATAAAAAAGGAGCAAATTGACATTTAGCAAATCCCTCTCGGGACAACATAGCGGTATGTTTTCTGAACATTTGGAGAAAAAATTATTGAAATCGGACCTATACTTCTATTAAGTCTTACTTGATCGCTTAAAAAAACTACTACGCGTTTAAAGATAAAGTACGGTGTATAACTCGATAGTAGTAACTTACTAGATAATCTAATATACCGGTCATCCTCATCACGAAAATGTTCTTGGCTTTGCTCATTTTGCTCTCTCTGTTGAATTCAAGCCTGTTTTGCCGCGACACCCACTTTGCGTTCAGAACGAGTTATACGTTCATTATCGAGTCGAGTTGCACATCTTTCAGCTTCAGTCCCCAAGGTAACTCTCATCACCTCCATAGCTTATAAGATCGATGAAAATTCTTGGTTGAAGATACTGACTGCCAAATAAGTCACTACATTGACCACCTGCCAGAATTTGTGCATGTGTTTTGGCGCTAAGGAACAGATTCTACTCTTCAGAGATTCATTGATGTTTTGGGTGTGAGCTACTAAGCATCCTTCTAATAAATCATTAGATGATAGACTTTCGTAGATCCTTGTTCGAAAGTTTCTGAAGTTCCTTTTACTTCAGCCTGACACCAGATTGCATTTCGCATATGTTCTACAGAATTTTAGTTTCTCCGAATCGCCAGCCCATAAAATTTTGTTAGCTCGCCGATTGATTTGTCCGTCAAGTTTTTCCTTTCCTTTCCCACCGATACCTTTTTTTCTTTCTTCAGTTTTCGTGATCTCGTTCCCATACGCTTCTCAACATGTCCAACGCATTCTTTCTTCCGTACGATAATCTCGTCCCATAAAAAAGCAAGAAACCATTCACAGACGCTCACATAAACCAACAAGAATGGACCAGTGAATTCTTTAAACCATGATTTTTCCATAGACAATGCGGGTCCTTGAAATCCCGGCCGATTTTAGAAATGAAACCGAGTTGTCGGGTTGCTTTAGAGATTAAAGCTGAGCGATGCTGATTGAATGTTAGCTTCGTGTCCAACAAAACGCCGAGGTCGATGACGCAATCAACTCTAGTGAGCGTTTGCCCATCGATTTGGTAGTCGTAACGTATCGGACTGAACATGCGGTGAAAATTTATGACTTGGCATTTTGCAATGCTAATAATTAGCCAGTTTCTACGACACCAGTTAACGAATGTATCCAGAAACTCTTGAGACGGATGCAGTCGTCGATTGATCGGACTTCGAGGTACAATTTCAAGTCATCGGCGTAAACCAGTTTACACCCCAAACCGAGCAGCAAAGCAGCATCGTTGAAAAATAATACAAACAGTAGAGGTCCCATGTTGCTGCCTTGAGGGCCTCCAGATTTGTTCGTAAATTGATAGGAAACACAAGAGCAAAGGACTCTGTCACATGTAGCACTCTGTCACTCAAGTAAGAATTCAACCATTTAACAAAATTCCGTGATGCGCCCAGCCGTGACATTTTGGTTAATAATATTCAGTCGAATGCAGCTTTTAAGTCCGTGTAAACTACATCTATTAGTGCCTTATCTTCCATCTGCGTGATGCAAGTTGATGCTAAATCTAGAAAATTTGTGGTTAGGCATCGTCCGGGCATAAACTCATGTTGATCGGTAGATATGTAACTTTTCCAGCACGAAAATGCTTACCACAATTTCAAATATCTTGAAGGTAGCTAGTTATGCCCCGGTAGTTTTTACCATTTCGATGATCACCGCTCTTATAAACAGGGAACATGAATGATTGTTTCCAAATCACTGGAAATTCGCCTTGTTCAAACGATTTGTTAAAAAGGTTGCACAAAGGTTCGGCTAATGAAGTAATACACCGACTGAAAACGACAGCTGGAATGCCGTCCGGTCCCACTGAGTACGATTTTTTCAACCTATTTACAGCGGTAACAATCATATCGGGAGTGATTAAAAATGCACTCAAGTCCGCAGAGTTTTCAGGAACATCTATCGAAGCAGCTTGATCCCACTTTTGTTTTTTTTCTCATAATTTTTCAATGAAATAAAATTTTAGTTACATAGTTCGCCAGCTTATAGTCAATTTGTATTGTAAGAGCTATGAATAATGCTTAAATCCGAATACTATGTCCTGTCAGTAGTATGAAAAGTTTTGAAAATCATGTCAAAACGAGGTTTTTGTAAAAACGTGTGGTAACTTGATCCCCCGCCTACTAGGGCTAAAGAAACAAAGCACACTATGACTAATAGGTACGAAAGTTCAGCTAATCACCAATCCTGACAAATTAATTAATAATACTACTTTTTGGATGCACGACAAGCTTTAACCACAGTAGAAAGTTAAGACATATATTTGCGGTAAATCAGTGCTGTTTAACTTTTTTTTATACCATATTTGTTCACGGAAAAAACATTTTAGATCAATTAATGGTACCAGATACTTTATTTTTCTATTTCTATACATTTCGAAAGTGTTTGAGAGAACTAATGATAGGGATCAAGAATACCCAATGTTACAGGGATCAAAGATACATATTGTATGAGGTGAACAAAATTTAAATTTTTTTGTATGCATCGTGAAACTTTTTATTCGAAAAACGTGTTTTCTAGACAAAAGCCCTTAGAAAGTAGTCGTACTTGAAAATATTCGTATATAATTAGTTGCACGATCACATGCAACCGTTCAAAAAAATTGTAAAAAAACCTTCGAGATGGAATTGAACACATTTTCTAAAATATTATATAACTTTTCCAAACGAAATGTAATACATCAGATCGTTTTTTTAAGCATCATAAACGACTAAATATTTCATTATCTTTTAATATTGTGATAGTTTTATGCGTACAGATTATGAGATATGACACCTGGTAGAAAAATATCCCCAAGGATCAAGTGTCCTCACTCTCCCCTATTCTCAGCAAAAACAGAAGCGTTTCGGTATTGAAATAAAAGCAAATGTTTGGGTGTAAGGTCAAATTTGGATTTCTCATTTAACTGGGTCAGTTGCTGATTCGATGAGTTCGAGATACTGAATTTGTTGAATATTTGGTGCCTTCAGCAAAGTGATTGAGATGCTACTACAAACAACTTTGTTGAAGACATGAAGGCTCCATTCAAAATACATTTATCTAAAAACTGAAATTTTGCAAGCCGCGAAAATTACATCAGTCGCACTTATTATTTTGTTTTTTGTTTTTATCGCGGACTATCCAGCTTTTTACGTGCCATAATGACGGTCTAAATTGTTTAGTTCGTAATACGTTTAATTGCCCTTTTTGACAATAATAATTTACGCCAGCTTGACAGAAACGCCCAGTTAAAGATGTCGGACGTTCATTGAATAAACATTAAACGCATTAACGTAGGATGACTTAATCTCACTGAGCGGTTGACGTTGACGATTATTGTCAAAAAAAGGCCATTAAACGTATTACGAACTGAACAATTTAGACCGCCATTATGGCATGTAATAAGCTGAGTATTTCTATAGGATTACCACATTTTTACATTTCTTTTAAAAGAAATGCAATTTGCAGTTTTTTTGAAATTATCTGTCGAAACATTTTGTATATTTTTAGACAGCTTATTCGACTACCTTTCGAACGAGCCATAGTTTGTTGAAATCGGACTGAGAGATATTTAACTCTTACGTCCCCAACCCCCATTTCATTGAAAATGTTAAATTTCAGAATAATGGTTCTCAGCCGCTTTCCAACCAAATTTTGTCCAGTTTTAGAAACCAAGGCCACCTTTCTGGAACTGATCGTAGTTCCGCATATATATGTTTGGGAGTACTAGGGTTACCCCCCTTTCCGAAAAGCGAAAAACTTTCATATCTGATACTATGTTGCGTTTCGGCTTCGCCTCATCAGAAACCGACACTAACACATTGTCGGAATAGATTAGCGCCGGCTTGACGCAAATCCCTTAAAACTAAAACACACTATGTGTTTCAATCAAACGACTGATCGAAGCCGAAACGCAACATAGTATGAAATAAGGATTTGTGCCCTCCTGTACAAAGACTAGTTTTTACCAACAAATTTTCACCCTAGTGAGAAATTTTGGTTTTTACCAAATTTTCCTCCTTAGGGTGAAATATAGCATAGTGTTTGATATCTGTCTTCAAACAAGGCTTGCGACGCACAAAACTTTATGATTTTGTAAAACAAACGCATTGATCAACATTCGGAGGGTTTTTGGTCGAATTGGCCACAACCCGGGTTATTCCGGCAATTGGTTCCTCCGGCAAAGAGGATAGTTTTCGTCTGATTATAAAACCCGTCTTGCGGGGTGTCAAACTTTATAATTTTGCAAAGAAAAGTGCACTGGATACCATTTTGAGGGTTGTTGGTCAAATTGGACACACCCCGTGATCTTCCGGGAACCTGGTTCCTCCGGTAAAAAGGAACGATTTTCGACTGATTGCAAAACCCGTCTTGCGGCACTTCAAACTTCATGATTTTGCAAAACAAGCACACTGAAAGACATTTTGAAAGCATTTCGATGAAAAGGCTACACTCCGAGATATTTCGAGAACCGAGTTCCTCCGGCAAAGTGAACACTTTTGGATCCTTTTGAAACCCTGTCTTTCGGCATCTCAAACTGCATGAATATGCGAAACAAGTACGCCAAAAGACATTTTGAGAGCTTTTGGTATAATTGCCCACACTCCGGGTATTCAGGAAACATGGTCACTCCGGTAAAGAGGACAATTGAACCCAAACCACCGGCTCCGTCGTCCTTAAACCCTAACATCGTTCCAATTAAATAACCAGAAGCAACACGATGGTTTCGTTCTGATCAAATCCAGTACATGAGTTTCAATGGGAATTTATGGAAAATGGTGAATGGGAGATTATTAAAATAATCATCGAATATCGTTATCATAAATCGAACAATTATAAACTGACATTGGAAACAATTCTCGAATTTTCTATGGAATCCAGCAATGAGATTGCAACTGTGTCGACATTCCGATGACTAACCGTGCTGAAAAAGAAGTACCGAATGCATTGATCTAAATGAAACACTTGTTTCAGTCTTGTGCAAATATTTATCTCGCCTAAAAGATAAGACACAATTCTCCAACTCCTCGGATACCCGTCTGGTATAAGGTTTGATGGTGTTTGTTTCGAATACGTACAAACAAACTGTTGACTGGTTGATGATAAGGGGACCACGTAACTCTTTTAAATTCGATTGTTCAACTATTTCTGAAATACTCAACGTGTCAGTTTCGGGGGAGTCTCGTTAGCGTGCGCATCTTCATTCCAAACTAGCTTTTATAAAATGGGTAAGACAATGCCTCTGAAAGGGAAAACTCAAATTAATCCAGTGCTTACCGTTTTGCAGCTACCAAATGGGTTTGGGCTAGTGTACAGGGGCCGTTTCCACCCAACATGGTCCAGGGTGGCCAGGACAGTGATGGCTGTGGTATCTTCGTTGGACGTGCCAACCATGGCGGTGATCTGCTTCCTGCAAAAGTGATCCCGTCCAAGAATGCCGCCTACGTTGCGTACGGTGGCGAAGAAACTTTCGTTTCTAGCATCGAAGTGCTCTGCCAGAAGGAACTGGTCTGGGATCATGCTGTTGGCGGTACCATCCCACCGGATGCGATAGTTGGGGGTAACACGGCCGACGGGGAAGTACTGTACATCGGGCGTGCCCATCACGAGGGGTCGCAAACGGTAGGAAAGGTGCAGTGTTCGCATGGATGCGTTTATATTCCGTATGATGGACAGGAGGTTGCTGTACAAACCTATGAAGTGCTGTGCGAGCGGTGAGGTAGTTCGTTATATGGGGGAACGTATTGGCAATAAATGGTTAAGGTGACTAACTGTGGAAGTTGTCTCATTGAAAACGATCCATGACCGGAAGTGATATACCATAGAGCACAAGTACAATATAAAACATTTTCCATACTTTTATTATTATTATATATACGCTGCGTTAGAAATTTTACCAAATGTTGCACATTGTTTGATTTTTGAAAACAAACATTCTGCTGCTTCCTTATAAGCAATAACAACTTTTCACTGAATGTTTTCAGTTCAATTGTCTCGAATAGGTATTTTGCATATACATGTTTTCGTCTATTTACCTAAAAATACATTTTTAACCCATGTTTTGTAACACGTGCTGCGAAAAAATAACTGCTTTAGCAGTTCAATTTGATCGAACGCACCTAAACTGGAAAAATGTATGGATTATATGAGAAATTATCGCAACCGTCACTGTCACGCCGCTCTGAAAATCTTGCGAAATCGTCTTAGTGCACCAGCCGTTACTCGTTTAGTGAGCCATTTGCGTGACTTCCGGTGGGTTAAAAAAAGAACTATTTCGGTTACTGGAAACATGTGTTAAGCAAATCCCATTTCGTCACTGTTGTTGATTACAAGGGCGATTTTGGAACTTATTGAAATGAATAAGGTAATAAATAATAGACATTTGATAGTCTATTGTTGCATACTTAATTGTCTTAGATAATAATGTTAAATTATTCACAAATACTAGGTACATATTATTTACATTTTGGAAAACAAACCTAATTGAAACTAGAATATGTAATCATCTCTGCCCTTCACAAAGGCAGGAAAAGCGCTACTGTACGGAAGAAGATTATTTGCAATATATGTTTTATGTACATCTAAAATGGCAGGAATATTGTACTCTTGCAATGTTTGGTATACAGATTGTATCACATTCCTATGAAGATGCTGATTCCCAGAAAAAGACCTGATTTGTAGGTTGTATCCTTTAATACTTAAAAACTTTTTCGAATGTAGTGGAGCACTTTGATAGTCATTTTAACACATAATAATCCACAATAGGAATTACAATGCCCTATCCATAAAGATATCTTTTTTCGGGGAAAAGTTATTTTTTTCGAAATGTTTCTTGCAATTGGAACTGTTCAACCTAGAGAATAGTTCTTCGGCTAGAGTGGTACAACTGCATCTGATCCTAGGCGTGTTTATTTTTGTTTTTGCGTAAACAATAAAAAAGCGTTTATAAAGTACAGCTTCACGTTTCTGACATTATTATTTATACGACATCGTTTATGTATCTGAAATGACATGAATTTCCGTTAGTTCTCTCTTCAGATCTCGGAATAACAACTGATGGTACATGGAAAAAAATTGTTCCCAAATTCGCGAATAAAGTGCCATGAATTCTGGAACCATCGCTTTACGAAAACAGGACCATGAATAAAAATCATGCGTTTCATAATTATGATCAATTTTCCTTCAGTAACGCCTGCATAGTGCATTGGAGATATTTTTTTTTTGGTTTGTGAACTTCAGTCACGATTTCCGCCAAATTGTTTTTTGTACGTTTACGAACGTTATTCATAAACCAAAGGTTGACTCGTAATTTGATTCACAGATTTAGGAACATTATTCAGAGTCAGGGACTATACGATGTGAACTCATACCTGATTTATTACATTTTATTCACGATCTGGTTTTCGTGGTTGTGAATTGGTTCACAATGTGTCTGAATACTTTCTCGTGCACTATTTCACGAACCACGGATTATTTTTCATGAATCCTTTTAATCCTCGTGAACTTAATCACGATTCCTAATATATTAGTCACGATTCTATGTCCGTGCTCGTTAAATAGTTCACAAAATCATGAAATATTATTCGTAGATACGTGAACTGGTTCATGATGCTTTGTATAACAGTCATGACTGGCGATTCGTGCTCACGAAATAGCTTCAAAAATCATAACATTATATTCATAATTTCGTGAACGTTTTATCTTGTGTGCTTGTGATATTTAGAACACATCCCTAATCAATTTTCAATTCCATGCAACTCTGCACATGGTCACAAAATTTTCACGTGATCTATTTCACAAAATTATGAACATGAATCATAACAAAAACTAAACATGTCCGGGGAACCCAACCAAACATTCGAATGTAACCCCATGAATATTTTTGGCAGGAAAAAGTTTTTTGAATACACAAATAGTTTCATGAATACTAGGTTTATTATTCATGTTTTCAGGAACTTTATCACGGTTTTCGAAAATCGTTAAGTTTACGAAATCGTGATTTCCATCTCACGAATTTATGAACGGATTTTTTCCGCATACTATGTTCCGATTTATTACTGTATTACTAAGATTTTGCCGCCACGAAATAGCACTCCCGTTTTAGATTTTTCCATCAAGCGTCCTCAGATCTCAATTCAAAGGAAGACAAATTTAAGTGCATACTTCTTGCACGGTGTTCGAGCGAATATAGATGCTACAACCTTACCGGATGATAGAATTAAAAAGCAGCCGCCGGTGTCAGTTAGGCTGGGTGCTAGACCACAAAGAAATCCTGTGTATTGTGCAAATCTAACAACATAAAAAACTACCAACAATTAAGAAGACAAAACGGATCGGAGCAATCGGTAAAGAAGTCATAGTCTACCTCCTGACCTCGAACAAAGTAGAAGCAAAAAATCGCTACGCTATAGATACCAATAAAGCAAGCCAGCGCTTTGTTCTATATCCAGTGCACAACCAATACTGTTTCGTTGCCCACGGCTGCGCAGTAGACTACAAAGGAAACAAAAATGTCCGTGCTACAGGATAACACAATTTCGATCGACTTCCATAAAACTCATGTTAGACCGACAGTTCAGGAGTTGGAATAACTAGTTAAAATTAAAAAGAAGCTTAATCTAACGGAAGTTATGTACATTTAGCTACACCACGTGTTTTGAATACGTTTAGAAGTTTAGCACTGGCACAAAATTTTATTGCAAAGAACAACTCGTAACACGAGGTCGAATTTAATAACATCAGATTCAAGATCCCCGTGTATATGAAAAATGACATGGTGGACGTTCGTATCCATGATCTGGTACCGCGCACTAAGAAAGATTACATTAAACGAATTATGTCGCAATACGGAGAAGTGGAATTTATTACGAATGACACTTATTTCACCGATATTTCTAACGGCGTTCGTATTCTGAGGATGCGAGTGGCTAAACCAATACCTTTCTGAATATCGAATGCAGCTCATCGACGTAGGATGGCGTAACCTATAAGCAAACAACGCTGATCACACCACCACGGAAAACATGCGCCGAAGCAACTAGTCAAAGCTCATCTGCTACAGGCAACTCTAATAAGCAACTTCTGGCAGATAAACCAAAACCAACGACTCAATTAAGGGGTTATATACAAAGTTGGAACTCAAAAAATCGAAATAAAAAACTATTGAATATGCTGAAAGTACATACTTCTGAAAATATCTGTGTGAAATTTCATCCAGATCTGAGCGCTAGATTTTAAATTACAGCCGTTTGCAGTGCGATGGTTCTTCTACGAATAAAGTGGACACAAAACTTTAAACGCAATTATCTCGAAATGAAGTTTTTTGAAAAGTGCCATTGCGGTGAACGTGATATCTTAAGAACTATTCAACCGATTTACAATTTTTTTTTTGTATTGTTTGTATCTACATTCTCGTGTACTTGAACGATTCCTTTTTCATCAACAAATTTTCGATTCTTTGCAATAAATGTTTGTTTAAAATTTTGAACATCACAAAACTCAATTTTTTGGTCAACATGTTTTTTGCAAGAATTTTTTTTTTATTATTTTTATTGGGCTACTAATGTCTCACCGCCAAGGAAAAGGATCTCAACAAGCAGCAGCAAACTGCATCAACAAGATCTGGCAGACTAACATTCTTAGTATTGATTTAGTTTTACTTATTGTAAAAACTCAAAAGATCCATGGCTCAGTTGTGCTAACGCATTGAGACGCGTTAAATTAAAAAAAAAAACAAAGCAAAATCGGTAAAGAACCGAACATTGTATCGAGAAACAAGTGCGTTTTGTTCTCTCCGGTGTGGTTTATTTTTCTCGGTATTACGAAGGTGCTTACTGTTGCAGAGGCTACTGTAACATATTGTAAATAAACAGTTCCGTGAATGTTATTTACCTGTCAAGTGTTGGAGCACAAATTGTTATTGCAATTTGCTATCTCACGATACAAGGCGAGTTGACATCGGCTTTGTCTGGCTGTCACGTCGAAGCAATAATACCCAGGAGGGTGTCACTCCTGTCATCCTCTATGGAGATATACAGACTTTGACAGTAGTCAACATATGTGGGCCTAGCCGCATCTAGGCCCATGTCGCCTGTGCAATAGCATTGGGTTGTTTTGATTTGAACAAAGGCAGATGTTGGCTAGGACAAAATGGCTGCCTAGCAGGGGGCTGATAATACCCAACCTAGTCATGGTCACGCAACATCCCAGTAAAGCTCAGCCGGAATTGAACTGGAATTCTGGCTGGTTCCAGTTCGTACACGGGCTCCAGTGACACAACCGATTCTAACTAGAATCGGTTGTGTCACTGGAGCCGGAATACGAACTGGAACCTGCCAGAATTCCGGTTCATTTCCGGCTGAGCTTAACTGGGATACACACAGCGGACGGCGAAGAGTAATCCACCTACTTGCTGGCTTAGGATAGCCAGCCAAGTTTTTTTTTTTGCATTTCGTCTTTTTTACTGATCGTATTCCAAAGTTGTAAGTGCGGCTGAGCGTGTTTTTCACGCAACAAAATGGATCTAGACGGGCGATCCCCCAAAGATGAATCTTATGGGGAAGATGAAGGTCTAGATTGCAAATTTTCGGAGACAGACGATATCATCTCCGGTCCACCTACCCGACTTCCTACCAATGTTTCGCAGGAATCCCATCCATGACAAGGTTTACCAAAATGGGTCCGCTGGTCCTTGGGTGGCATACTTTCGGCCCAAAAATAAACCACTAAACATAACTGTTGCACGGGAGCTGATAAAACATTACTCGGCCGTGAATTAGATTGAAAAAGTCCAGTCAGATAAACTGCTCGTAGTCGTGACTGATTTGAAACAGGTCAACGCTATTATTAGCAGTAGTCTCTTCACGTTACAGTAACGCGTCTACATTCCTTCTCGAAATTTGGAGATTGACGGTGTTGTAAGTGATGTGGGTTTAGCTGCCGATGTTCTGATGAATGATAGAGTTGGCAGCTTCCAAAACCTTCGATCATTTAAGATTTTGGAGTGCAAGCAATTGCACTCAATGCCCATCGAAGATGGGAAGTACTATCCATCAGACTCGTTTCGTCTGACTTTCGCCGGATCTGCACTTCCGAGCTACGTTGAAGTGGGAGGAGCTCGTCTACCTGTGCGTCTGTTTGTACCGCTGGTCATGAATTATTCCAATTGCAAGCAAGTAGGCCATACCTCCACCAACTGTAGTAACGAGCAGCGGTGCAGCAAATATGGAGAACGCCAGCCGGATGATGGTCGCAGGAGATCCGTTGAGAAGTGTGTTTACTGTGGAGAGAATCCGCATGCACTTTTGACATGTCCAACGTACAAGCTTCGCGCTGAAAATTGAAGCGATCCACCAAAAATCACTACACTCTCTTGCGCAGAAATGCTTAGAAGAGCTGCTCCACTTATTGAAATTATTTAATGGTTTTCTTGAGGGTAACATTTTCCCTTGTCACTGGAGGCAAGTGAAGGTCATCGCCATCAAACAATCAGCAAAACCAGCCTCCGATCACAACTCGTATCGACCGATTGAAATGCTGTCCCGCATCCGGAAGTAAATGTTTTTGTTTCGCCTTCACAATTGCGTCGAAGCAAATGGCTTGCGCTGCCCTCAACAGAAATTCAAATGGCCTATGCTAAAAAAGAGCAGATTGCATCAGTATTCTTGGATATTAAGAAGGCTTTTGATTCAGTTTCTATCAACATTCTTTATGAGAAATTGCGCCAGCACAGCATGGTCTTTCACCAGTTTTAAACATTTTTTTGCTGTCTGAAAAACATGCATTTTCCGCATTATCGACATCACGAATTATTGACTGATATTGACGAAGGTCTTGTCAATTTCTGCACGTAAGGCAGCTTGCAGATGACGGTGTGGTGTCTATTACAGACCTCAAAGCCGTCGACTTGCAAGGACCACTGCAAGATACCTTTAACCATTTGTCTGCTTGGGCTCTCCAACTGGGTATCGAGTTCCCCACGGAGAAAACTGAGCTAGTCATATTTTCTAGGAAGCGTGAACCAGCGAAACTACAGCTTCAATTAATGGATAGAACTATTGCTCAGGTTTCCACATTCAAACATCTTGGGGTCTTGTTCGACTCTAAAGGTACCTCGGGATGTCCCAGCATCTGAAACAGAAGTGCCAGCAAATGATCAAATTTCTCCGTACAATAACCGGAACATGGTGGGGTGCCCACCCAGAAGACCTGATCGGGCTGTACCAAACAACGGTATTATTAGTGTTGTAGTATGGATGTTTCTGCTTTCGCTCCGCTACGAACATACATTTCATTGAACTAGAGAGAATCCAGTATGTGGCAAAGCTTGGAAAGCACTCCCTTTATTTCCTGAAAATAAAAAATACGGGAACATCTGAGTGCTTTGCCTGAAAAACCTTACCAGATTACCTTGGTTTGGGTCCTGTCACCCAGCTCCATCGCGATCAATGAGAATATGCGACATTTATGAAAGACCAATTTGTTTCAATGAATTTTTCAGTATCTCTCGTCAGAAGACGTCCGGAAGGTAGCAAACTTCATGGAGCGATGGGCATCTGGGACGGTAGCTACATTCCATTATCCCGAGGGTACCGACGATTGTTTGGCTTAAAGGCATGGATGAGGTTTTATTTGTACGCTGTCAAGACTCATGTCCAACCATTACACATTTGATACGTATCTCCGTCGTATAGCACTTGCTGAGAGTAATCATTGAGTTTGTGAGAATGGCTATCACGACGTCGAGCATGTTTTTAGGCTGTTTGCAGAGTATTGTGTTGCCAGGTCCCAACTTATAGATTCCCCTCGGGTTGATCAGTGTGACGTGTCAGTCCGGGACGTCGTGGTAAGCTGTGCCCACCCCTACAATTTTCTTATCTATATGGTTTGAAAACTTTTAAAGTCCAAGTTTAGTACATTTTCCCTTCTCTCATTCACAGTAGAAAGCTCTGAACCTTTCCCTTCAGCTACAATATGGCACCGCTTCACGAGTCTACGATGCGATGTTAAGGTAATTTTGGGGTGCTGAGCTCATTTTTAATGTCAAAAGTTATAAAAGATTAGATAATTTTCCCATACAGTGTTATCGAACCTTTCTTATAACCATAATACCATTTTTATGATCTTTTTTCACTGATTAGATATAACTGAAGCTAGTTATAACAACATAATAATTGGATAAAACTACTTTTAATCTCTACAAAAAGTGTCTGTTTTCGTTTTATTTAGTTGTTATTTTGCACTAATCACCATGCTCCTCCATGTCAGCAAACATTTAAAAAAGTCGATTTTAAACCCCTCCGGGCAAAAAGGGGCAAAACGAGACCTCGAAATTCGAAAAGTAGAGATGATTTCCCAAAGAATGTGTAATAAGGGACCGTTCCGAGCTATTTCACCTGATTGTGCGAAATACATTTGTGAAAAAAGAATTTGCCATCAATCCACTTAAGATATATTTGTAATAATATTACAAAGTTCGAATCAAATTTGGTGAACATGTTAAAATAATCAACAAAGGTCTTCAAAAGCCCTTTAAAATGAAACTAGTTTTGCTCAAATCGGATTAACATTGAAAGAGCAACATGTTTTTGAAGTGAAGATAGATACTATGATTTCGAAAATGACTTTCATTAGAATTGTCTGACACAGTGATGTTTACATTGCTATTAAAAATTCTCTCTCTTTGAACTTTTCTCTTTTTCGTTTTCAAGTTTCTCTTTGTGCGGCCGTTCTGCACATCGTAGTGTTTTTGTTTTACTCTATTTTTCATCGGTGTATTTCACTCTTTGTGCACATTGTGTGAGCAAATAAAAAGCCTGCCCTTACTAACATAAGAATGGGGTAAGCTGACCCTAAATGCGGCTGTCCCTTTCCCCTACTAACACCTGTAATGAAGGGGAGATCGGGGCTAATTGGCGGTGTTCTCAGTTTTAAATTTTTACCGCTTTGATGTAGGTAGATCTTGCAAAATAGAACACGCGGCATGAAAGAGCAGACTGTTGGCAACATCTCTGATTTTTTTGAAAGTGTTTGATGCATTGTCTCCTTTTTTAGAGACAAAAATATGTGACGCGGAAAACCCGCCAACTTACCCCGGGGTAAGTTGGCGGTATGTGAGGATATGCCAAAAACTAAGCAATCAAATGGAGATTCAATTACCTCAAGGGTCCTTTTGGAACGTGCTGAATGTTTTTTCGAGAAAACTGTATATTAACCGATATTTGCTATTATATTTCAGTTTCAATACCCCGGCATTTTGACTTTGACGCTTACGCTTGAATAGGGATATTCAAAAGCAAATTTTAGAAATTTTTCGTGCAATTGGCCGGAATAAATGTCTCCTACATTGGCTAGATACACAAGAAAAAGATTTTCTTACTTTGGAGTGAATTTCAGAAATAAAATTTTTTGATGACTTTTTTGCACTGTAAATAGTACCGCCAACTTGCCCCGCGTGCAACACCGCCAACTTACCCCAACCGCATATTTTATTAAAAACTTTTTAAAAAATAACTTTTGTTTGTGGATAGATCTCTATACGGATATCTATACGGATATTGAAAGCGCTTTTCACGCGCTATCGAAAAATATAATCATTCGGGAAATAGATTGAAAATCGCCCTAAATACCGCAAAGTATTTAAAATTTAGAAAATTTACTTGGTATGCTCGAAAACACAATATCGCCCAGAATTTCAACAAAACAAAATGTTTTGCAACAAAAACACATCGGATAATGTGTTTCACATTACTTGAGGTACACAACGAGAGGCAACGTTTTATGTTTAATAGAAACGGAGAAAAGGGGCTTCCGCCAACTTACCCCAACCGCCAACTAACCCCGGGCTCCCTTACTTAAAAAATGAATAATCGGCCTCGTTAAGCTACCGCATTTGGACCTAAATAAACATATTCATGGGATGATAAATAGACATAACACATAGAAGACCCACACTTCCCAGAGTAAGATCAAATAATGCACGACTAGCTTCAAAATCGCTAAACGGAAAACATTGTTTGACGAGATAAAGTGTGGAAAAGCACACCATGAGTGATTATTTCACTCAGAGCAGCTGGGGTGCTGGGCTTTTATAATACTGAGCAGGATACAGCGATTAGGGCGAGGTTTTTTGTAGGCCGTTTCTTCAAGCACAGTATCATCAACGTGCACTGCCTGTATATGCAGCTAACGGGTGTTCAATAAAACATGAGAATGATTTCAATACTTTTCTGTAAATAAAATAAAGAGCGTAATTTTTTTTCTCTCCAAGATAATTGCTCTTTGGACTCCCTAGAATTGGGTGACATGTTTCTTTTCGCTCGGATGCTGTCAGTTCAATCGAAGATGGCGTCGAAACAGCAAGCACTCCGCAAGCGTGTTGTACGGTTTTACGAAACGCATGGTCATCGTGGAAAAAAGTTTACGGTGGACCGCTTTCGAGACGAAAACTTGCCCGTGAGTACAGTTTACCGGATCCTGGCATCCCTGAACGTGGAGCGCAAAGCCGGTAGCGGCCGTCCGGCGAAGATAATGACGAATAAGAAAAAGGAAGCGTTCAAAAAGCTGTTCGACGACAAGGACGGCACGAGCTAGTGTAACGCCGGCTGGAAATATCACTGCTCCCATACATTGATTAACCGAACCCTCAAGATGAAAGACATCTTGAGTCCCCCGAGTACACGGACGAGAAGATATCGATCATGAAATCGCAGTGCCGGTGGATGACGAAGAACTACAGAGGGACGTCGTTCGTGCTGGTCGACGAAAGTTACTTTCCGTTCTCGAAGACCCACATTCCAGGAAACGGCAGCTACTATTCCAGCGACAAGTTGGCCACACTCCCCGTAGTAAAATATAAGTTTAAGCATAAGTTTGAAAAAAATGTTTTGCTGTACATCACCATATCGAACAGAGGGATTTCAAAGCCGTGGTTCAATCAACAAGTGTACTAGGAGAAGTGTCTTGAGAAAATTCTTCTGCCGTTCTTAAAGGAGCATCATGCGGATGGGGCTTCTGGCCGGACAAGGCGTATTCCCATTACGCCAAGAAGACACTGGAGTATCTTGATCAGAAAAAGATACGGTACGTGCCGAATAAAAGGAACCCGACCAACTTGCCCCCGTGCCGTCCCATTGAGGATTTTTTCGACTTCCTCAGTGCCCTAGCGTACAAAAATAATTGGCGAGCCAAGGATACAAAGCAGTTGAGCACCAGGATCCGGAAGATGGACGTCAGTGCCGTCCAGCGCTCTTGTGAGAGCATTGCGTCTAAGTTGCGTCGTACGGCTGACCAGGGCCTCTTCTCCAATATTCATTGAAGTTTTTTAAAGAATAAACATTGTTTTTAATAAAAAATACTGAATTGATAGATTTTTTTTTGTTTTTTAACTACATGATTGAAAGAATGCTCATTTTTTATTGAAAGCACCAATTTTGGACTAGCGTCAGATTGGTGCCATAGTCAAGGGCCATGGTTCTGAAGTGCAAACGCAAACCCCTGGATTTAGACAGTTAAAATGGTTCTTCAAAACTGAGGATCGCACCGGAAAAAGTGGTTCGACCATGAAGAATGCGAGAAACCTTTCGTTAGAGGCTGGCGATTAACAACTATGGACTATCTTGATACAACAGTAGGCATGTTTATTTAGAAAGGCGGATTTCCACATTAGCAATTTTAATTTTTTTTTCCCTAAGTTTATCTCAGAATTTTTCGGAAGTGCTATTTCTGTTAAAATATTGATGTGTGGTAAAAATCGACGTCACTGTTTACGTTGTGATGGTTTGCATCAGACAAAGTATTTTTGGGTATTTCATTTTAGTGAATTGTTGGTTGACTCGAGTCAAGTCATTAATGTCACTTGTTTCCATCTTTTCATAACGACGAAGCTGGTACTTTAGTTTTACAACTCATACGTAAGTCGGTCGGCAGTAAAATTAGCCGTAAAATGTGGTTTTAATTGTAAGACTTAAGTCTTACGGAATCGATCAAACTTTTGTTTATATAAAAGAAATCAAGATGTTGGAAAATATTGAGGCCATTATGACGACTTTCACCCATAATGCTTACAAACATAAGTGCCATGTTATTCGGCTATTCCTATCTATATGAAACTGATTTTCAGTTGTAGGAAATACATACAATATTGTGCAGTACAAGTATATTTTGCCACCAACCGAGTCACGTAATGTGTTGAATATAACATTTATTCCTTATGATGTATGCATAACTATTCCGCTTCTTCTGTTGCTTTTTATTCGTTAGTACTTTTATCTACACTAACACGCAGACTTAGATTCATGTTCATGAAAGCTTTGTTTACCTTTACAATAATTGAAAGTTGCACATTTACACAAAGAAAACGTGTATTTTTTTGACCTCCCCCTTCAGTAGACAACACAACGGGATGAAGAAATACAAAACTTCCCAGAAACACCCTACTGATACTCATCGTCGCTACTGAGCAGCATCGTTTTCTCGTTATAGTTCTGGCTAATGGTTGACACTTTCTGGGGTGCGCCTCCTACGGGCATAAACTTTCGCTGGCTACCAAGCGTTGGCGGCGCAATGTAGTTACTGTGAGCGGTACTGTAACCGCCACTTCGACCGCCGCCACCGTTGTTGCTGCTACTGCTGCCCATTCCGTTTCCACCAGCAGCATTACCACCGTTACCGCTCTGGTTCAGCTGATGGGATGGATCGTCCGGGTCGTACGACGACACTCGGATGCCACGTGAGTTCTTTCCACCTGAGGAAATAATATTAAAATAGGTAGTACCATTAGGGTAAATCTATTGTTTGTTGACCGGGCGTATTAATGTAAACTATATAACGATGCAACACAAGATGCAGAAAATAAAACACTTATTCATAATGGGTAGTACGTACTCGGTTTAGGCATTCATCTTGAAAAAAAACATATTCATAAATAGGCACTTATTTGTCTGTGGATCAAGTAAATGGATGACGAAGGGATAAAATGACAGATGCAAGATGCAAGCAAATCGAGATGTGGTTGATAATTTATCTATTCATCCAATTTTTGTACAGTAAAAACAATAATCTAAAACTATTTCACCAACTTTTTGTCTAAGGCAGTGTTCGGAACCAATTCGCTTTTACCGCTTTTTGTATAAGCCGGGCGTAATAATGAGGGCAACAGTTTGCCGATCACTGATCTAACGTACTTTAAAAGAAAAATTATAATAATATGGTCATAATATGTACTTACCATCGTTTATTGGTGGCAACATTTATATCAATATTAATTCATCAAAAGGGCGAAAGTGTGTTTTGTAAACAAACTTGTTTCGCTCATTAGTCTGCTGCAGAGTGGAATTTCATGAAAAATATGCGTTGATGTAAATTTTTACCCTTCGTAGAAGTAATTTCAATTGTTTTCTGCTTCGAAATTATAGTAAATTAAGAGAAACCATCAAAATAAAAGTTTGTTTACAAATCTTATTCGCCCTTTTGCAAATTTAATATGGATATATTCCTATCGAGTTTGTGACTCTCTTAAACACAGGAACACAATTGTTCCGTTCTGTTTTGGCCATGGCGTGGTACGCCGCGAACACAAGCCTAAGAACTTGAACCCACCCCACACGCCAAAGCTCCGCCCAGAAAATGACCCTCATATATCACAATATGTCGTATTTTGTCGTACCCGCCCCCCTACAAATGTTACGTCATTTATTAATGGTTCCTGTGATGAAATTGAAGACATACCCGAGGTTGTCCAGGTTATTCGTAAAGCGACCCGGTATACGAGAAAGTGGGCAGCCCCAGGACCTGATTTTGTGCACATGTTTTGGTGTAAAAATACATCCAAGACCCTCAGAGCTACCAAAGCTCATTGTGCAAGGGGTAACGTATCTTTTTCCAAAGGTTCAAGACACCACTAACCCATCCAAGTACACACCAATTACAGGTCTTTCGAGTCTGTACAAAGTGTTTACGTCGGTAAAACAATAGAAAGCCTGCCGAATGAACACATGACACTGCAATAACCAGGTCATCATTCAAAAGTACAGAAACCTGGTGTAAACCAATTTTGATGCCGGTACTACCGGGCAAATATACTCACACTATTAAACCATGGGGCAGGCGATTCTATCGTACTAATATACAGCCAGTCTATTTATAGCAATCAAACGAGCTGGTTTGCTTTTATTCCGCGATCCATAATCCAATAATATCTCAACAGTTGTCTGTCGGTTCTTTATGTCACAGATTTGTCGGGAAGTAAGGCCGTGAGTTCGTTGGGCTGATAGTGAAGATTTGTCAAGTTCTGCGATACGGACACAGTTTACAAGCTGTAGACAGCATTAACAGCCGCGGCGCTAAGGTTAGAATTGGCGGCCAATGAAGCTGAAATCGAGCGCTTGCAACATCACTTAACTATCGCCACGATGGACCAGGCGAATGTCCAAGATCGCGCAGTGGTACGTCGTCCATATTTCCGCGAATTGAGAGAATTGATCACTAAGTTCAACCCAAAAAACGCCACGTGTCTACCAGCGGAAGAGTGGATCCAGGAGATTGAAACTACGACAGTACATTACAGGCCCGTAGCCAGGATTTTGTTTCGGGAGGGGCTTAAAATTATTGTGTAAATGTAATAATTCTTTTTTACATTTTAACTTCATTCAATTAGCTAGAGATTACTGGGTAGGGAAAGTTGTGAAAATTAGAGTCATAGTACTCAAGTGAGAGCAAGGATGTGAAGTAAACAGATCGACCTTTATTAGCAGAAGACAAAAATTAAGACCGTACGATATTAAGCCTGTTCTAATGACCCTGCCACTTCCGAGTTTTCCGATCTGTTTACTTCACATCCTTGCTCTCACTTGAGTACTATGGCTCTAATTTTCACAACTTTCCCTACCCAGTAATCTCTAGCTAATTGAATGAAGTTAAAATGTAAAAAAGAAAATGTGACTAACATAGTCGAAATAAAAAAAGGAAAAAAAATGTAATAATTCTGATGACTTGAGATAGTCATTGGAAACTGAACGTAATTATGAATAGTTCTTAGTGAAAACAATTCCAAAACTAAGACAATAGACACTAAAAAAAACCCTAAAAATACGTTGCCTGTTACAAGAAAGGCTATAGTACATCGACGAATTAAATTTGATTATTATTAATTCACAAGTTAGAAATTTCTCTAGTTACAAAAATGAATATTCAAGAGTTCAAAGTATTTAGGGCTGCTTTAAAAATGTTACGCATTCTAGACTACATGTTTACAAGGTGTAGAAGACGCTAAATTGGAATGAGTAGAAAAATATCCAAAAACACGTCTCACGAAATTTTACACTCATTTGCTAATCTGGAGAACGAAACCAACGTCGAGGTTGTCTCCATGGATAGTAACATATCAGTGTGAAATCCAAGTTTACCGTTGCAAAGAATGTCCGAACAAAGTGAATGTCGAAATTTGCTTTAAATCTTCTGACAAGGAAGGCGATTTGTAGATGCGGAAAATAGGTTCAATTTATATGTTCATGAACAGACGTCTTGCTACTATTACTAGTTCTGTGACTTCATCCGAAGTTTGCGTTAACTCAACTTTATGAAATTTTCAATTTAAATGATACTGATAATGTCGTAATCATAACAATCCTGAGGAAGAACATTTTTTTCATTTTTCTCTTGTGGGGAATGGGTTAAAGACTATCTTCGACAGTATTATCAGGCACCTTAGAATAACTATCTATTTAAGTAGATTCATTTTAGATACTTTTTATATCATTGGACTTACGAATTAAAAATATCGTAGATTGATTTTCCTAGATAGTTTCAGTAGTAAAAGTCAAAATGTAAAGTGAGTGCAAAAAACTACTGATTTCACTACAAAGCAAGAATAAGAACCTTAGCTCTATCGACTTTCGGAATCTTGCAAAACCGTTGGAACTTGAAAAGATTACCT
This sequence comes from Topomyia yanbarensis, assembly GCF_030247195.1. Classification (NCBI taxonomy): domain Eukaryota; kingdom Metazoa; phylum Arthropoda; class Insecta; order Diptera; family Culicidae; genus Topomyia; species Topomyia yanbarensis. The sequence goes on from NC_080672.1 coordinate 392,249,203, forward strand.
AGATTAAGTAAATATTATATTTGAACATTTGAAGGTTTTATTTCGGAATTCGTGGGTTTTTGGACAATGTCAAATATATATTTCAATGATTTAATTTACTAATGGAAACTACCCAGAATTTGATCTACTGAACGAAACTGCTCAGAACTTGTTCACTAATCGAAAGAAAATTGCTTAGCACTGATTAGTGAATGCTTCTAATGGTAAATTTAACATTGATGAACTAGAAGCTAGAAATCTAGGTTTAATTTCATAATAATTTCAGCATCACTTGCTTCCGACACATGAAAGAGAACACATCGCATTTACATCTAATTTGCCGAAGAGGCTTTCTTTTAGAGTTGTCTGTTTTTAAATTAAAGCAAACTATCCGTTTCCTGAGAAACTTTTGCAAAACTTTTTGTCAATTCGTTAAACAAATATGTGTACACTACTCTGCTCAGTAATTGGTTTGTTTTTGAATAAAAATAATTAGCTCTTGATTTATTTTACAATCATCCAGATTGGAAGATATGTATGACTTCTTGAAGAAAGTTGTGATGTTTGTCTGATTACAGGTTTGTTTTAGCACTATTTGGGAAAAAGTTTCAAATAAAGTTGTTGCACCTAATGCATCAAAGTTGTACGAATAACGAAGACGAAATGAGAAGATCAGAGCGCAATTCCGAAAGCACTCGTGTTGAGTGTATAGAAAAGATAGAAAAGTGATATTGAATCGATTTGGATTGATCGATTTTTTTCCTCTCTTTTCTCTCTTATTTAAGATTATCTCTCTCATTTTAATTCCATGACGAGCAAAAACAGAACGAAAGACTGTCACATACTGAAGACATGAAATCGAAACACTTATCCCAACTTATTGGCTTATAGATTCAATCAGTCCCAACATTTTAGTCGCGCTTCGTGATTGACTATTGTTTTACCACTTTTTGACCCATTCACTTTTAAAAGAATTTTCTTTTACACGTTTGTTGTAGATATCATGGATTTTCGAATTAACAGTGTGTTAGTACGGAACGAATTCTTCGTAAAAATGAAATGAAATACTTTTTGTGTAACACAGTACAGATTGCAGAGTGCACAGTGAGCACTGACCTAATACATAAATCAAAATTGCATGCAATTCAAAAACTTATCATTTAAAAATAACAAACGGGGTCCTGGGTCTTTTATATATTTCCTTATGTAAACAATAAAAAAATATATAACGAGTTTAAATGGTTGTCCGGCAAATCTCGCGCAAGCGCTTAGCCATTGCACGTGGAAACCTGTTTACGAGGCGAGGAAATATTTTTTTTCTCACCAACTGTGTCTTGGGGGGGATTGTTCATTTCTATCTCACTATTGTACATTTCCGTGTCATCATCGTAGTTGCTGCCTTCATGTTCGCGAATGTCTGATTTCTTCCTTGCTTCTCGCCCTAAATAATTGCCCATACGAATGGATTCCATTTCATTCAAATGTGACATTAATCTGCGAGTAAGCGGCATCCGATCTTGTAGCGGAACATTGGTTTTCTCATCGTCCATATATAGGAGGATCTTAATTATAGCATTGTCACACACACAACCATGTGTTTTAAGTTGTTCGAAATGAATGGTTTCGTCTGGACTAATTTGTTGAGCGCTAAATGCCTGGCATGGTAGAACTCAATAAAGGCGGCTTCCGAAAGTCTAACCTCCATTTACACCTTCAGGAAATGTTCCACATTATGAATGCTCGGTCCTATGCGAATTAATATTTTATAATCACCGTATTTGGCTGGAGCACCACTTCTTGCTTCTACTACTCATTGATCTCGACAGATTACTACAGCAACAATTATAGTAACAGTTTCTTTTATTCTTCAGACAAGGCACTCAATATAAAAGTTACTATTTTTGTCGTTCGCTTCGCACTGGCTCGAGCAAAAGCATAAAGCACACTGAATTTCGTGACCATTTTGGCCTTTGGTGGTTAGAAATTGCATTCTTCAACTTTTTCTCAATAATTTGTTCAAACCAAATGAGCAACAAATTTTGTTAAAAGTCGCCAGTTTTTTTTAAATTATTTTTGAAAAATTTCGGGAGGGGCTTTAGCCCCCAAGCCCCCCGTCTGGCTACGTGCCTGGTACATTACGATTGGGATGATGCGACCAAATTACATTGTACTTGTTTGGATCTGGAAGGTTCGGCAAAGTTGTGGTGGTCTGGTGTACATGGATGCGGCATACGCAACAATTGGTTCGTGCATACCCATCGGCACGCGAGTTACTGCCACAATCAGTTGACAGCGCGTCGAAAATTGAGAGATGATACGATAGAAGAGTACATTTACTCTCAAGTTGCTTTGGGAAAACGAGCCGGTTTAGCTGAAGGTGTGGTAGTGAAACACGCGATCGCTGGGTTAGGAGAGTTCGTATCCAAATGTCGAGTACAACTCGGAGGAAAAATCGAAACAGTTGATGAACTGATGTCGCAGTTGAAGTGGATGGAGGGTATGATGGATACACCGTTGGAATCAACTCGTTTGCGAACAACTGAGAAGAGAGAAAAAGTTATTACGTGCTATCGATGTAATCAACCAGGACATAAGGCGATCGCATGCTCGAAGGTGGCTGAAAGATGCTGTTATAGCTGTGGTATTAGTGGCCATAAGGCGAAAAATTGTTCAAATATGAAACAACCGAAACCTGGACCCTCAAAAATGCAAGTTGTAGAAGAGGAAAACAATTTCGTTAAATTGGTGGAGGTGGGAGAAATGCAACTAAATGCTTTGATCGACTCGGGGTGCAGTGTCTACTATTCAATACCGGTTCGCCGATAGGGCCGGTGCTAGTGAAGTGACAAATACAACGTTGGTCGGTTTTGATGGAAAAAGGTGGATGTTGATAAAATGGTGAGGGCTTCTGTAAAACCCAAATTCGGTACAGAACACTGCCGTCATATTGGGACGGGATGTGCTCAACCAAGACGGCATAGCGATGGTGAAAGGTAACGGAAAGGTAGAATTTCGACGTGATACTGATCACAATGCAGATTCTGGAAAAGTAGATCAGATGATGGTGGAAGTACAGCCGCGGAAATATGAGACGATGTACACAATCGACAGTCAAGTAAAATAATCGCCAATTGAAGCTGATGATTTGAGCGTAGAGGGTTCAAAAGGAGAAATTCTAAAATTAGTGAATTGTGGCTTATATTGATGATCTAATGATCGGTGGGAAAAAGTGAAAGAAGTGTTGGATAAGTTTGAAAAACTTCTAGAGGTGCTCCAGAAAAGTGGCTTCACCATCAATCTGAAAAAAAAATCGCATTTCGTCAAGACAGCGGTCGATTTTTTGGCATTCGAAGTATCGAGACGTGGGATCCGGCCAGGTGCCGTAAAAACACGAGCTGTGGCGGAATTCCCGGTACCGGAGAACGTGGTGCAAGTTCAACAGTTTCTGGGATTGCCGTGCTTTTACCGTAGATTCATCTCGCAGTTCAGTATCGTGGCAGCACACGGATGCATCGCAAGACGGTTTGGCAGGAACTTTGTTAATGCACACGGAAGGTTTGCGTCCGATCAGCTACTACAGCAAGAAAACGTCGGAAGTGGAGACAAAGTACCATAGTTATGAGTTGGCGGTGTTGGCAGTTGTAGCAAGCATCGAAAGATTCCGTCATTATCTGATTTGTGTTGCGTACCGATCGTAGTGCAGTGAGAGACACATATACAAAGCGCGACATGAACGCCAGAATCGGTGGTTTTTAAAGCTCACTGAATGCGATTTTCGACTAGAGCACAGACCGGTTAGTGCTATGAGACACGTTGATGCATTGAGCCGAAATCCGGTTGAAGATGGTGAAAGTGTGAATCCAGTTCTGTTTGATATGTTGGCCATCGAAGCGAGTAATACAGATTTTCTTGTGACTCTACAAGATCCTCGATTGTGTAACATTATTAATATTTTGGGAAGAGAGCAATTGACTGACGAAGAGAGACAAATAAAGCAAAATTATCGACTGGAGAAACACAGATTGATGAGATTAGTGGACGGAGAAAAAAAAATCGTGGTCCCGAATAAAGTTCGCTGGCGACTGGTACACACATACCACGACGAAATGGGCCACTTCGCTGCAGAGAAAGTGTTGGAACAGTTGAGGCAGAAATTCTGGTTCCCGAAGATGCGCAAGTATGTCCAGTCTTATATACTAACCTGTCCGCAGTGTGAGTTCTACAAAAGTAAAGGGGGAAGACCAGAAGGATACTTGCATTGTGTACCGAAAGAGCCCGTTCCATTCTGCACTGTGCACATGGACCTCGTGGGTCCATTTGTGCGATCAGCACGAGGAAATTCGTATGTGGTGCTACGAACTTGTGAATTTTCTAAGTTTGTGGTAGTCCGAGTAGTGCGTTCAACAAAAAACTGCGCCTGTGTTGAGCTTCTTTGAGGATATTTCTGCTACATTTGGAACACCAAATCGCATGGTGACGGATAGGGGATCGGCTTTCACTGCCAAACTTTTCGAAGAGTATTGTCGGGTGAACGCAATAATACACATCAAAACAACAGTTGGATCTCCGAGAGCAAACGGCCAAGCCGAGAGAGCCAACCGAACAGTGCTAAATTCAATTTTTTGTATGGTAGGTGGGTCGTGCATTGGGATGAGCATTTACCGAAAATCCAGTGGTCGATCAACAATATGCCTAATTCAACTACAAATGTAACACCGAGTGCGTTCCCATTATTTTATCGCTACACGATGAGTAGAACAATGTGTTGGAGAACCCCAGCCAGTCTACTTATAGCAATCAAACGAGCTAGTTTGCTTTTATTCCGCGATCCGAAATACCTCAACAGTTGTCTGTCGGTTCTTTATGTCACAGATTTGTCGGGAAGTAATGTCGTTGGGCTGATAGTGAAGAATAGTCAAATTCTGCGGTACGGACACAGTTTACACTGGGTATGGCGTATATCGACTACAAAAAGGCTCATGACTCAATACCACATCCGTATCTTCTAAAGGTTCTGGAACTGTACAACACTGGCAATAACATTATCAGGCACGTATTGGGAATGTGGAACATATATCTGCACAATCTACAGATCTAGTCGAGGAAACACTCACTACCTTAAAAATGAATAGTTGATCGGAAATCAGCCCCAATAAGACATTAATCTGACTAGTATCGATGATCACGGGTCAATGCGTACTGAAAATTTAACGCGCCTGTTTTTATGAATCTAATTTCAAATTTTGCTAACAAGCCCGTGCATCAGCTTAAAAATCCTTTGTATTTTTCTTTAATGGTCGTTATTATCGCTCGTATACGTGAATTTTACAAACTATCTGAAATGTAAAATAGGAAATACTTTACTTGATTTATAACATCTTGTGCTATCATAACTCTAACATTTTGGTTTTTACTCGGTAGATTTCAATCCAATAAATATATCATAGAGAAGAAATAGCGATATCTGTCTAAATACTGTTGTAATAAATAGTAATCCGGTTCATTACGCAGATAAGATTGGCTTTTCTACGAAATACTCCCGTGGTCGGCTGTGTCGAGTTAATGTTGCTTTTGTTTAGAAAACATAGGATACTCTCGGTAGCCGACTACCCAGAGTTTAAAAAGAATTAAAAAACTAAGCAAGATCTTAGCTTTTTCGAGTCAATCAGCTTAGAGTTTTGTTTTTTACTGTTGATTTAGTGATTTGTTTTTGTATTGTGAAATAAAAATCGGACGAGGACTTCATCGAATGCAAAAAACAACTAAACAAACCGCTCGTGAGAATTCTCTCGGAAAAGCCAATTTTATTTTGAACTAGCTAATAACCATCGCGCGTTGCTGCGATTTTCAACTAAATAGGAGGAAAACACAATTTGTTCCAAAGCGCCATCTGGCGGGCAGATAATCTCCAACTAATAGCACACAAACACGCCCCATAACAAATACCTACTGTGTATAAATTTTTACGGAAATCGTTTAAGCCGTTTGGGAGTCTATAAATCATATACATGCAAACTTTGACTTTTATATATATATATATATATATATATATATATATATATATATATATATATATATATATATATATATATATATATATATATATATATATATATATATATATATATATATATATATATATATATATATATATATATATATATATATATATATATATATATATATATATATATATATATATATATATATATATATATATATATATATATATATATATATATATATATATATATATAAGACTAGCTAATACTCATCGCGCGTTGCTGCGATTTTCAACGAAATAGGAGGAAAACACAATTTGTTCCGTAGCGCCATCTGGCGGGCAGATAATCGCCAACCAATAGCTCACAAACACGCTCCATAACAAATGCCTACTGTGTATAAATTTTTATGGAAATCGGTTAGATGTGTAACGAGTGTGAGAAGTTGATGAAATTCACTCGTTTTCACGAGATAGTCTCTTCCAGTGGTGCAAATTTTCATTTTCAAATGCCAACTTTCAGTTCAATCAAATCCAACCATGATTCAAATTCAAAGCCTCCCTCAATCATTCAGTTTCAAGTTGCCGGGATTTTCATAACTGAATCGTACGTCTTCATTTCAAATTGATGCTTTTTCATTCACCATCCAAAGCTGTCATCTGCTCTGTAGAGGCCAGTTTAGGTTATATGTCGTCATGTTTTGCGTTTTCAAGCTTACATGGACAGTAAGAACTAAGTTCAGAGTAGTTTTGCTTGAAAAACCTAGTCATTACCCAGTAAAGAGATATTCACAGGGTCAATGAAATTGAAAATGAATGGAAAATGATTGAGCAGGTCGGCTGTTTGAATGAATAATGGAAACGAACAACTGCGAATTGAACATAGTAGGGCATGATTTGCGGATTTTTTCTCCTTCAAGTTCAAAACAAACTGTTGAAAATTTGCAGCTCTGGTCTCTTCTCTTGGGTGTGCTATCACGACTATTGCTGAGAAAACGGATGAGGTCTGTGCTGAACTAAAGGCCGAGTTATCTAAAAACAATCAGCAAATAATGCGCCTCACCAAAAAGGTCTTTATTTCTCCTCCAGTCCGGGCAAATCCCGGTACTATTCGACCACCCCAGAAACGTCGTTGTGAGGATGGCCTTTATCTGAGCTATGATCTGGTTGTTGGTCGAAAGCAAATCGTAAATAGCAACATTGTTACGGTTCCATTACCATTGCTTTGGATATATCTTTCCCGTTGTCATCCCAGCGTTAGCAAGGAGACAGTCGAACAAATACCAAACAAACACTAAACTGCAACGAGGATAATCAAGTTATTCTTCAATGTCGGAGTTCATCCAACATACCACACAATAGCTCTTAATCCAGATACATGATTTTCGCCGACTGATTTTCCTCCGCTTCCAGAAGAGGCATGTACTCCGCTAATACAATCCGGCCCATCGACCACCCTGCAGAGGACTCCGCAGTGATTGGCAACGCTACTATACCGAACTACACCGCCATAGTGAAGGAATGTCGACGTCGAGCGCATACTGGGACGCAACGCAGTTGGTACCATGGGAGCCCTGGATTCCCCCGCCACAGTCGAGCCTTTGCCGCTAGCGTTCAGCAGTCGTCCCGGTCTGTGTGCGTGAGTGGAAAAGAGGTCTTCCAAGTCGTCATTCCCGGCAAGTATTTTTATTTAAATTGCAACCATACAACGACTGATGCGTTTCACGCTTCTAGTTCATCATCTAGCTCTCGCCGTAAGCTACCTCCGTCGTTACACAACGCAGCTGTAATGAGATGCCTAGAATCCCTCGCCACAGTTCAGACAGTGATCGTCAGACGCTTCTGAACTGTGCTTCTTACTTGTATTGTCGACGCCACTCCAGCCGAACCTGATCCGACCTCCAACAGCACGAAGTTTACTACCAGAACGTCGGTGGCTTAAATTCATCAGCGGACAGCTATATTCTAGCTACTACGGGCTGCACTTATTACGTCGTCGCCTTGACCGAGACTTGGCTTGGCAACTGTACTCTATCTCGTCAGGTGTTTGGTTCGGGATTTGATGTCTACCGCTGTGACCGGAACGCCCTCAGCAGCTATAAGACGTCGGGTGGAGGTGTGCTTATCGCTGTTCGCCATGGCATAAAAATCCGATTGATCAACGATGACCGGTGGACGAGCTCAGAGTAGGTTTGGCTAACAGTGAAACTTACCGATCGCTCGCTGTTCCTGTGTGTCGTGTATTTCCCATCTGATAGAATTCGCGATTCCAACATCTTTCCTCCTTATCCTGTGTGAACTCGATAGCCGCCCCGAATGATGGTAACGTTATTCTGGGCGACTTCAATCTGCCTGGCTTGACATGGTGTCCAGTAGGCAATGGATTTCTACGACTGGATACTGAAAACCCTGCGCTTATCGTCAACGCTGGTAGTATATTAGATAGCTACAGTAGCGCTACTCATCGGCAAACCAATAATGTAACCAACGAGAATGGATGCACATTGGATCTCTGCTTTGTAAGCGCTCGGGATTATGCTCCATATTGTTCCACGGCTCCGTTTCCTTTAGTACAGCATGTGCGTTATCAGCCCCCACTACATCTTGTGCTCGATGGTAACATAGGAGTAAACTTTGAAGACGTTACTAGCTCCATCGTCTAGGATTTTGAAAACGCAGACTACGACAGCGTCATTGGAACAGCAAAGCAGATGAGCCTTCTCCACATATCTGCATTTTTATGTGTTTATTATGATTTACGTGTAGGAAACATAAACAACAAAAGTTATGTTTGGATCCACAATACTGGAAACGGATGTGTTCATATGCGCTCTACAAAAAGAGCCACTGATCGAATTGCAGTAACAATCATAGCACGCTTCTCAACATATCCCTCTCCCAGGTTCTTTTTAGCAAACAGCGCATCAATCATTTCGCCGCGATTTCCTATGTGGTCCTCGTGGAGGACGATCAACGGCGGTCGACGTATTTATGCTGCGACAAATACTTGATAAATTACTAGATTACAATTTGTGCACTCATCGTCTATTATCATCAGGAAGCGTCTGCTTCAGTGAAATAAAACGAGATGTGTCCAATGATGACAGCACAGAGCTCTCCGACAAAACTTTTTGGGCTGGTTCGTTTGACGAGAGATAGGCCGAAATCAAACTTCAGAGTATACCGCAAAGACATACTGAAACATTTATGTTGTTAAAAACTCTCCATTTTATTTTCGACATAGTTCTATGTTTTGCAAATAACATCGACATTATTAGTGTTGAACGCGGAGCAGTATAGGAGGCAAATGCCTTTTAAAAGGATCAACATCGATGATAGCACTGATTGTAAATTCTGTCAGGATAAAGCACATGGTGGCTGCTAAAGAACAAGATAATCCGACTGAAGTTGAGTGCACACTACGATGTGATCGATGAGTTCACTTGTCAACGATAGTGATTTTTAAGGATATTGAATAAAGGTGAGAAACTGAAGAGTGGATTTTAAACATATTTATCCAATTTCGAGGAAACGGACCAATTTCTTTCGATAGTCATAATATCAACAGGAAAAATACTTACAGGATTTTTTTTACTTAATCGGCTTAAAAATACTTACACGAGAGGGACGGTGCACCCATCGTTTCATGTTCCAGCCCAGAGATTTTTTCCTTCCAACATCTTCAAATGCCTGCATTAATTTTCAACCTAATCGAGCAGCAGGTATAATTCCTTCTAGTAAACCAGTTTTTAAAAACATATTTTGCTTGTTCTATAATTACAGCGAGTTTCAAAGTAGGATGATAAATGTACCGGTAGTTGGTGAGATTGTTTTTGCGGGGGACAAAAATTTTGAAAATAATATCACTAAATTCACCCTAACAACGGTCGTCGGTGAAAATGTCCGCTTGTCTAAGACGCCACAAAACGGCCAATGCCAAATTAATATTGTGTACTAACACTCTAGTATTAGTCAAATTTTCAATGAATCTTTTTGATAATCTTGCTAGACGACGAGGGGGGTCAAATAAATCGAAGGAAGGAGTACGTGGTAGTCTAGATGAATAACATTCAAACGAACAGGCAGCAGCAGGCAGTTAACAATTCTAAGCAATAATACTTGCAAGTCGGGGGTAACATACAAGAACGGATCGAAAAACAATAACATTTAAACACTGTAGAAAAAGAGATTAAAAATGGTAAAGGCAAGCAAACAGAAGCAGATGATATTTTTGTTGAATGTGATAATTTGGATCGAATGAAGAGGCATGTTTTTCGGCGTGCAAATATTACTTCTCAGTTTCTATCATGCTTTGCTTGGAAAAAAAACTTAACTTAATCTAAACGTAATATAAGTACAGTCCAGAATCTAACAATTTTAAGACACTTTTTTTTCTTCTCAGTTATTAGCTTAGACGTAATAATTGATTTTAGTAGGTCGAAAGTCTTATCATACACATTTGTTTCACTTAATATTAAGGCGCTTTCCTTTACATTAAAATATACGTAAAATAATTATAAAATAATGCTCATTCCCCCAACGGCGGTGGAAAACTTAAGTAAAGGACGTCAGGCCGTAGTTTTTTCGGCTACTATTTCTTTTATTAAATATATAGTTGAACCGTTTCGTCTATAGTTTTAAAAAGCCTTGCTCTGTTAAAGATAGATTTTGATCATTTTTATCAACGTGTTGAATGTTTCGCTTCCTTGCAGTGTAATGTATTTTAGTTTTGTTTCGATTTCCTTTTAAAAAAGAAGAAGGAGCGTCGTAGTCATTCTTAAAAGCCTAAACAGTTACACTTGTAGATCACCATAAATAGTCTAGGTTGTTGAAGATTTCTTTCGCCATAAGTTTAAGCCGATTTCAGTTAGAGTCTCTCGTAGGTTTGCTGGGAAACGACTTCTGTAATTGGTAAAAGATAGATGGCGGAGAAAAAAAATGAAAATAATGAATAAACTTATAAAGCGGATTAATGTGGATTGGCTAGAATTGTCTTAAAACTTAGTCCATAAATAATAAATGCCAAACAGTGGTGGTGGTGAGTGTGGCTTTTGCTTTTACTCCTGCTCTTCGTTTTTGTCGAGAGTGTCTGTTTCCCATTATATCTGTGGATTAACGTGATGCAACCAAAGGTTGGGAAAATTGCGAGGTGTATATATAGTCTTGCTAATAATCATTCGGTTCAGAACGAAATACACGAGAGCATTGAGATGTATTCAAGTCATACAAAAAGCAAATGGCCATGTGAGGATGGAGCTGGTTACTTGGAAGAGATTGCAATATTACAGAAATTTACATTCACAACTTGTTCCTGTGATCAGACATGATGATAAAGTTGCTTGATAAGCTATTTGTGGCAAATGGTATCGACATTTCATCTTCGCGTAGCTGGTAGTAGTTTTTCAGGTACTGAGCTGCATGGTAGTTGCTCGAGAATAAACCTTGGCCTGTGTTAACTGGTGATGGACAGTCTGCAAGTTTACCAGATTAAAGACGTGACTTATAAAGTGAAAATGTGTATTGCAAGTATACTACTTTTACGGTACAAGGGCCTAGCATTTTCAATTTATCCTGTAGTGGTGGTGGTATACTCAGTTTACGGTTCGCGGTTTACATGTACTAGCCACGACAACAAGAGATCTCGAGTTTTCAATAACCACTTATTAATGGTAAATACTACATCTTACCATTTAATAGCTCTACTGTTACAGGAAAAAGATTGGGAATATGAGGTTTATGGTATAGATCATGTTGGGTGAGGTTACTAATGCCAGATCGTGCAATCAACAAACTGTGTTGTCAGACCAACTAATGGTTTCTGTTTTATAGATTAGAATTAATATGGACAGACAAATTTCCTAACAAACTTCAAGTTACTTTAGTCTCGAATCGAACGAGCCTGGGGCACCGAAAACAATTTAAGCCAAAAGCTACCGAGTCCGGTCACCTATGCAAATCAACAAACTTTGCTTGCAGTTGGTATTATGTCGATTGTGGCGACTTTTGGTAAGTTTAGAGTCCCGGTTTCTTTTCTGCTTTGCAAAAAATCCTGAGATAATTTTCTTAAATACGAATATCTTACTAGCCTATCCGGAGCGGAGTGCATGCAGGATACAGCAATTGTATGACAAATCAAACATGCTAGTCTTAGGAAAGGAAAAAAAATGGTTCCAAGTAGAGCAAAAAGCCTATGCATTCCTTTCGTTATTAATATGTAAGATAAAAATATAATGGTTCACAACATAGTTCAAACAGCTTGAGCTATACAACTCAACATTAATCATGGAAAGCTATGGGGCAAAAAATAACAAACAAGCAGCTTAAGTTTTCTCTTGGCATGGATTTTGAAAAAAACAGTTTAAGTATCTAAATACAAAAACAAAACTAGCAGCAATCGTAACAAAAAATGCATCCAATTATACTCAGAAAGGAATTTATAATTATCACTTACCTGAACTATACTGCGTGTATTGCTGATACTGCGGGTGGAAGTTGTGTATCGCGTCCGTCATAATATCTTTTGGATTCATCGTTTCCTAAAATAAATATGTTGGTTCATATTAAAATTTATTGCCGTCCAACCAAATCACCCACCTTCAAACTGCTAGAGATTGATTGCATCGTTACAGATCGCCCGTGAGCATCGGTCATGCAACTTTGCGCATAAACCTACGAATGAACAACGGTTGCAAATAAGTAGCTGTTGTGGTTATAGTGAAAGTTTAGGCCAGACAGTACTCACCTGATACGGAAAGGCATACCGGAGGGCAATCGCAGCGAATAACATTTCAATGCAGATGAAGAAATTCTGATAGCCCGCCGACACCGTACCGGCCGATGTCGTGGAACCACCGGCATCAACAATGGGTGAGATTACTTCCGCCTTTTCAAGAATGGCCAATCCGACACCTACGAGAAATATGGAAGTTTTACATAAACTCATCTGCGTTGCGGTTAGTACCGGATCAATTCCACTTACCTTGCCAGAAGGAGAGGAAAATCACCGACTTCACGGTACAGAATTTTAGCACCGGATCGAACGGTGTTAGCAGATCCCGGGTAGCAAAGTAGAACAGATACAGTCCGTATAGAGCCAGTGATACCGAAAAGTTGTAGATCACAGTGATGTAGATGTAGCCACCATCGGCGCTAGATATTTTGATTAGAAAGAATATTTATTGAAGAATCAGTTCAGTGAATGAAATTTGTGTTTTCATTTTATGATCTGCTCCCACTATCGAACTCTCGTTACACGTATCGCTCAACATCAAATTTTGAACATTATCTTTTTAAAGAAATACCCATTCATTGTACAACTAAACTCATTAAACAAATGCCCACAGCAAGCGACGCTAGCGTGATTTCAAAAGATAAATACACACAAATTAAGAAAGGTACAAAGTTTCCGTTTTGTTCTATCCTAATATATTTGCCCTTTCGCCAATGTAGTCGTCACTTCGAAAGAGCAACTTCTGTAATTACAAAATCAATAACCGCAAAGCAAAATAGCTTCCAAAGTTTGAATGGCGCAAAGACAAACATTAGCCACCACGAGAAAGAGCAGACGACCAACCAAACCATCAATTTCTTATCGATGCCTCACCAGCGCACTCGAAGCTGTCGGTGCCCATCATTCATGAAGCAGTCAGAGTTTTTCCGGTGCGGTTTACTCATGCCACCATATTTTCCGAGCAAAATGTCATCATGTTTCCAACGGAAGGTAAGGGTGTTCCGCATTCTGTCGTTTAATTTCATTTTGATTTTATAGAGCAGCCAGTGAGGCTAGTTTAGTTATTTTTTGCCCGTTTTAACCCGTTGATGAAGGAGAAGGGGTATATTATTGATCATTGTCATTTTATCATTTATAAACCATTAATTGGGCAGACACAAGCCAGCTTTTAAAAAGGCCAAATGCGTTTCAGATACATTATATAGAGGATAATTGGAGGTTGGGAAAGAGATAGAGGAGGAGGTTTGAGTGTGTATTTTCTAGTTTGTCCAATCCTATGGAAAATCATCATTCATTTCAGTTATCACCATTACAGCTATTGGCATCGAATTAAACGCCATTTTTTCTGATGCTTGCTTCTATCTTGATCCTGATCTCATTTTTCGTCTTCTAGGTCTAAAGTGAATCAACCAACTATTAATCAATTTAGTAAAAGCTGCTAAAATAAAGTAAAAGCCGAATGGGAATTCTTCAAATTTACCTACAGGGTCCGACACTCGAAGTGTAACCTATCGAAAAAAATTAAGAAATAATTCGGTTTTGCTCGTTATTACAAAGTTTTACCTTCACTATGGCCATGAGACGGTCAAAAAACGAATCGCAAGTTGCCGGAATGTGACTTGCCGGTATTTTGGACTACACTCTGACAATGGCTTTCCTCGACGTCTCGAGGCTGGTGTATTTTTTTACTTCGGATTTTGCTATGCAAAATGACCCAAAGAGAATAATCCATTAGATTCTCATCCAGTGAATTCGAGAGCCATTGTGTGGTCTAAATGAAGTTGGTTTTCAGCCATTCCTGTTTCACACGTGCGGTGTGTCTTGTTGAAACGATCATGATCTGCGACCGAAATGTTTGTCCACGGCTTCAAACAGCCTGCAGAACACTTTCCCGATAATATGTCGAATTTACTTTGACGCCAGACTCGATGAAAACGATTAGAAAGCGGCCATCTGCGGTTACAGCGGCCCACACCATTATTTTCGCGGGATGCTGCCTCCTGGTGGTCAACCGATGACTCAGATTCTCGTATGGATGGTCGGTTCTGAGAGTTTACGGAATGCCCAATTTAGATTTTTTCGTAAGAAAACACGATTTTTAGATTTTTACCGCTTTCAACTAAGCGAGCCCCTTCTTCGCTCGCTCAAGTCTAAGTTGTTACTGCTTCAGTGCTAGGTAATGGGTCTTTTGGAACTTAAAAGGTTTGGCCTTGAGCTAATTTTCCAATATGCGTTGGATACGGCAGTCGGATATTTTCAGATCTTTACCCATTTCATTGGCACTTCATTGTGGATTTCGCTCAAGTCGCTGCTTCACTTTTTAAATCATCTCACATGACGTTGCAGTCTTTTGACGACCAGCTCCATTGCGCTTTACAATGCTAGTATCATCATAACGAGTTAAGGTGCGATAAAACAAAAACTTTATTCACATTGAAGTGTTTGAGCTAATGAACAATCGCTGATTATGATTTGAAGCTAGATATAAAGCAATCACACTATTATGTTTGAATTCCATCACTTTTGGAAAAATGCTTTTGAACGCTTATAAACAATACTCCGAACTTATTCAGCCAATTTATAGATAGCTGCGCGAACGGTCTGAAGTTCACTTCAAGTGCCGGACCCTTTTACAACAAATAGTGATCCGGCCCATTATGCAGATAAGATTAGCTTTTCTAGGCAATAATGCCAGGGTCAGCTGTGTGGAGCTCAGATTCCTTTTGTATAGAAAACACAGGATACTCTCGGTAGCCGGCTACCCAGAGTTTAAAAAGAACCAAAAACTTTCTTTTTCGAGTGATCTTGTACTCGAAAGCTAACTAAACAACTACCTAATAATCTATGCTTTACAGGTCGCATCGCTTGCTCTAGACCTTATACCCTTCCAAACCACCATCTCCTTCCGTTAAGTAGGTGAAGCATCAACACTTCCCGTTGGCCCTATCCTATATCCTTCCCCGTGAACCATGAAGATGTGGGCGACCGGCAATGATGACTATCATGATGTTGAGGTTTTAACATGTGTAGGATTGTTATGTATTTCTACTTACCATTTCTTAAGCATCTCTTATTAGATAATCAGCAGTCAAACATGATGAAGGCAATGTGCAACCCACCAAAAACATCGTAACAACGTGACGGAACGCATTATTAAATTCAAACTGAAATAAGTTGTTCTTGGAAAATTGGAAATTTGAGTCTCAACAAGGAGTGCCAACATGTACGGACGTCGGAAATCCTTGTTCCAACTTTACAAACGGAGACTCAGTCCAGTACTGGACCAATGAAATTACTAATCCTCTCTCGCATGTCGAATCCATATCGAACGGGGAAGATCTTTGCATTGTCTCGATAGGGCACCAAATGCACGGTAGCAGAACACCTACGGGTACGGCTAATTCCAAGATTTTTTGGCTGGCTTGGTTCTCGATTCAACCACAGACGAAACGAATACCTGGTACAAATACCCAAACTCGGTCTCCCATCCCGTGATTAGTTAGAGTGCTCAGAAGCGTACGTGGAAAAGTTCTTCGCGCAAAAGATGTATTTAAATGTTGGAACATAAGAAAAATTTTGAAAATACGCGTCGTTAGAGTTGGTAAATGCATGGTGAAATCCAAAAAAAACGCAATTATTGGCGTCAAATTGTGGACGGGTTACGAAACATCAATAAAATAGAGATTCCATTTCGCCAGGAAGGTTTGTCCGGATAGAGTATACTTTTTTTCGAGAGTTGTCCTACTGGAGCTGTAGAGCTAGGTTCTCGGAAGGGCTCCCCGTCAGAATCACATACTACAATTTGCAGTCGAATGGCGCCCACTAAGACACTGCTTTAGGCCAATTGTAGCGGACCGTGATTCTGAATGTGATATTTATTGTGCGGTGCAGGTATGTGTAGGCGTAGGGACACGCGATAGCGTGTACCACCGCGAAGGACTCGAGGATTTGTACGTTAACGTGTTCGATCGCGTGTGCGTTTGTATGTCGCGTGTGCTAGTGTGTAATTAACTATATAAATTCTATTTTATAACCGTGTGCCTTTCGCATATTCGCGTGTGTTCTAGAATGATCGCGCGCGGACCGTGAATCTGATACTTATTTTTTCATGGACTGTTCATATTCTAAAAGAAAGTGGGTTCTTTCATATCACTAGTGTTCCCAGTCATGTCGCAGTAGAAAGTGTGGTCTAGTGGATAAGAGCTTTATTTTTTGATTGGTCCAACAGGATGTATGGACCTAAGTTACTAGAATGAAGAGTAAAGATTTCCGGACGTGACCGATTCATGATCGCGCGCGTTTGTTCGCGTTTGTAACTTCGTATGCACTAAAACGTTAACATTATGTGAGGAGTGTTATTAAGTATGCGCGATCGTGGGCATAGGTGTGCGTGGATGATCGCGAAGGGCTTAAGCGTTCGTATGTCTACGTGCTTGTCGCTTGTGCTCGCGTGCATGTGACTTCGCTTTTATAAATTCGGTTTTAAAACCCTGCAGCCATTCAAATATTCGCGGACCATCATTCATTTAGTTTTCGGTGTACGGATCACATTCTGATAGAGAGTGAGTTACCCCATATCACTAGAGTTCCCGGTCAAGTCGCCATGGAACGTTTTGTCTAGTGGATATGGGAGTTATTTTTTCTTAATTTTTCAATTTTATTTTTTTATTAATTAACATGGACCTAGACTGTTGGTACCGAGGATAGAGACTTCCGGACGATTTCGATTCATGATCGCGCGAGCGCGGGAGTTTGTAGGTTGACGCTTGAGATCGCGTTGGTAAGTTTATGAGTGCTGAGACGTCCACCTTATCACCGGGGTGTAATAAGGTTTGCGAGTTCGTAGGCGTAGGTTGCTTGGAAAATCGTGAGGGGCTCTAACATTTGTAGGCTGACGTGATTTTGTAACATATTTGTATGTGTTCCTGAATGGTCGCGCGAACCGTGAGTCTGATATCAAATTTTTGGTGTGCGGTTAAAACTCTGGTAGAGATTGGGTTTCCGCCATGAGACGTGTTGTCTAATAGGTATGAGCATATTTTCTTAATTGGTCCAGCTGAAGGCATGGACCCAGGCTTCTAGGTGAAAGACAGACTTCCGGACGTGACCGATTAGTAATCGCGTGCGCGAGGGAATTTTTGTAGGTTCCCGCTTGAGATCGCGTTTGAGAATGTGTGAGTGTTAAAACGTTCACTATCACTATCTTTGCTGACCCAGCTGAAGGCGGGTGTAGAATGGCAGTATAGGACTCGAGAAAAAGAAATAAAAGACAATATATGAGAGACGTAATAGATTAGACAGATACAAGATAGAGCTGAAGTTATGATCATCACATGAAAGACATACATTAGTACTTCAAACACTACTAATACTTGAATAGCCAACCACCACACATAGCACATCCTTTCTCAATTATCTATTTTTTACTGGTTGATTGTTGGTTATGAGCGGGTAAATAGAGGAAAGGTATAGAACAGAAAAAAGGCTCATATCAGCCTTCCCGGCCTCCTCGATACATCACTATCGAGGCGTATTGTAATCAACATCTTGAAGCAGGCTTCTTATATAAATCAAATCCTGAGTAGTCACAATGATTGGTGTATTATTAAAATTAGAACTAATTAACCTCTAGTAGTAGAACTTGGTGCAAATAGAAACTAAAAAGAACGAAGGTTCTTTTATTTACATAACTCTATTAAATCTATTGTGACTTGATTATGTTTACAACGCCGTCAATCCCATCAACCTGCGAGAGGGCGTTTGTCCGGATAGAGTATACGGAATCAAATTGCATCACAAGAACAGGTTCGTCAAAGTTACCCATTCAACCGATTGTTTTTAAACTTTTGCATGTTCGTTTTATTGAATGTCATAGCCATATCCAAGGACACGTACCTTCTCCTTAAAACAGTAATAAAATCTTGTACAACGTTTGGGTCAACTTGTTTGTATTTTTCTTCATTTCTGCTTCCGATTTCACTTCCGTAGAACGCTTTCGGAATGCCTTTTCCACAATGTCCCATTATTTCTTAATTAGCCGCAATTCCGGTGCGTTCAGGGGTTTCGGATCTTTTGATACGAAATAAACTTCTTTGCACCACTTCAAAAAATTGGCACGCAATGGCACGAGGAGACTCCAGAAGTGGAAGTAGACGCTTCTGGAGGAAATTTGTCGAGTACTCCTTCCCATTGACCGTTCCGGTTGTCACGAACGGGGTGCTCCGCATTCCACATGAGCAAATTGCTTGTCATATCATGTATTTTTTGGATTCCCAATCTCCTCCGGGAAATCGAATTTATGGCAGACAGTCAAGAAATATAGTCTAGGAAGCCACTTCAATTCGATTTCTTTTATTTCTTTTAATTTTTGCAAGGATAAGCTGCATTATCATGGTCAGTCACTAATTTTAAACAACTTCTTTCTCAATATTTTTTGGAATGACGATTGAACACATACAATTGAACCAACAGCTATGCGAGTTAGTTATATGAGCCTTCACCAAGATTCATGTCTACGACCCCTTTACAATTGTTACCTGAATCACTTTGATGAATGTCTAAGGCATACTAAGACGACTCGCTGATGACGGGGTTATCTCTGTCACAGTACCTAAAACAGTCGATTAACCAGAACCATCGCGAAATACTTTGGAGAATTTGACTACTTTGACTCTTCAGCTGGGTATCGATTTTTTCACAGAGGGCAGGCCCGACTTATCGCAAGTAGCACACTACAAATCATCCCCGCTTTTATAGGACACTACAAGTGCATTCGGAATTTTATCCCTCCGGCACTCGCGCCGTTGTATTTTGTACAACGCCTTCAGAAAATCTAGCGAAATCTTCTTTCAGCACCTGCGGCTGCTCATTCGGACAGCCATTCGCGCGAGTGCCGGAGGGTTAAGCTTGAAGAGTGCCATAAAATCTCAAATGTTACTAGGGATGTCACATCATTGACACTTTGGCCACAGATGAGTACTTCATAGATACCGACAGCTTCAACTAAATTGAAATCTGGAATTAATTCTATTATTCCCTTACTTCTTATACTCCCTGCTCTTGCGCTGCTGGGGAAACGAGATGGCGGACTTTTTAGCTTTAGAAAGTGACATTTCCAAGAAACTAAGTTGCTACAATACATTTTCTGTATTCGTCATCAGAGGACGCGCAAATGTTTGCAAGCCTCCAATGAAGCAGCTTAGACGATGGTTACATTTTATCATCCCGAAGATAACGATCAAGCCTTGGTTCAGGGCCTTTGTTGTGGATCGGAATTTCATACGCGTCATGTCACGGCTCATGCACTACACATTGGTATAGGGTGTGTGGAGAGTAGTTTCTGCCTAAGTGGTGATTCCTATCATGACATCGAACACGTTGCCAGGTCTCAGTTAAAGTATTCTGCTTTAGGGTCCGAGAAAGACCACCCGTTCAGGATATCCCGATAAGACGCGATATCCCTTATATGTTTTACGTATACTGTGGTTAGAAACTGTTCATTCATAAAAGTCATCAACACACAAAAAATATTCTCTCTATCCTATTCTCTTTTTCTCTTCCGCACTTAATTGTTTCTGCCGAATCTCTGCATTTTACGCATCTTTTGTCGAGATTTGAACAGCCGAGCACTCAGCATATTCATTTTTCGCTGAAATTTTAGTTACTTCAGCTACGATTGTTTGCTGAGACTCGGGAAATATCAGCAAACAAATGAAACTTTTCCGAGATATCAGTATAATCATTTACTGATTACTCGACTGTGCGGTAAATTGCTGAACTAAACTAAGTGTGCTCTCATTCTCGCTATCGCTTCTTACCGAATATCATAGATGCTTTGAAGCAAGCCTAAGGGGGCACAATACAGCTCCGTCGTATAAGCAATATGTTCTACAGCATGAACATCTATCATTAATATATGTCCGCAAAATCTCATACGCGCGTCTTGCCGAGTGGAGACATTTTTAAGCGGCGGAAAAACATTTATTTCCACAACCACTGTATCTTGGGCTCGTTCATGTTTCTCTAGCCATTATACTCGTCTCTATCATCATGGTGGTTGCTGCTTGCGATCAGACAATCTGCTTTGCTTCTTGCTCTTACTGGTGACAATGTTGAACCTTCATTCCCTAGTAGTAGTTTTCCATTGATGGCACTGGTTGTTGATTTTCAGACACTTCATCTTTCTTGGTTCAGGTAATGATATTGCAGACTGAGTGTTAGAATGCATTTCCGTAGATGAGCTTCCTCAGCGGGTTCTAAGAATGATTGTTCGTAATGTACTGCCTGTTCACAAAACTGGCACGTATTGTTGAAATGTGCAGTTCTCTGTACAATGCAGGATTAGGAAAGGAAAGAATGGGTCGGGTAATCGATATATGTACTCACTACAAAAACATTATGCGAGATACCTACGAAGTAGTTTCTCCAAGTGTCCTCCGAAATAGATTCCACTACTCCGAAATACGACACCTTTTAACTGTCCACTTTGGAAGTAAGCGATGCCAGATCACGTAGCCGAACCTCGACTTTCCCATCGTCCATATACATGAGGATCTTGATTTTAGTCTTATTACACAAATCCCGCGTTTTAAGGTGTTTTGCAAAATGAATCGTTTAGTATTGGCCTATTTGTTGAACGTTATTACCATGAATGCCTAATATAGTGGAACTGGAAAGAAACAACTTTCAAAAGCCTATGCTCTAATTTCACCTTCGGCAAATGTTGATTGTTAGTTTTTTGTTTACAAAAAATGATTATGGTACCTACATATTCTTTGTTTACCTCCCAATATTTGCGTGTATTGTTGAAATAGGGAATAAATTGGCCAAAATAAAGTTGCTCGGCCTCACAGTGATTTAATTTAAGTAGATGACCGTAAATTACTTCCAGGTGTAGACAATAAATTTGCTTTGCTCCCTCAATTAACCGTTGAATTTTTTTCGAAATTTCACAACAATACTGTCATGTTGCAATCTGAAGATTGTACATATAGTGAGTTGTCTGGATATAGACTTGACTAACTGACACATAGTTCATAAAGGTGTTGAAATTGTTATTTATCATTGTTCATAAATGTGTTGAAATTGCTATTCTTAGTTTATGCTCACAAAAACTAATAAGGCTAATAACTGGATCTAATACCTTTTATTTGAGTGCTATCGGTTATTGTTGTAATTTGTAGATCTAAAGTTTTTGCGAGTATTTATTTTCGCTGGGGTAATTTGAGCTATGAGCGATTAACATAACTTTGTTGTCTACAAATACTGTTGAAACGTTTTAAAAAGTATGATTTCTGACTGACGTCTGTTAGCTTTTATATCCAATCAACTATTGTAAATAGGCTGAAAATATATATAATGCGTATCACAAGCTAAAATTTAGCAGTTTAAGAATATTGTATGGCCCAGAGAAAAGTAGTGCTCTATGATATGATTCATAGTGCAAACGAACTACGTTCGAACAAAACGGAGCCCTACCCTAAACAGTTCTTGTACGCTTCGATAAACCAGCAAGAGCGATAGCATGTGTTCTTTTCCACCTTTCCACCCAAATCTGCTGTTTGCGGCAGCGTCAATCGGAAGGAAAATAAATTGAATTCGTGTGGTCGCCTTTTGGGAATATTTCAACTATACACATCCATAGCTATGACGGGCTACAACAAGATCGAAAAGGCTTACCTCCAATCGCCGTCATGGTAATGTCCGAACGCCTGTAAAAATATGATGATGAACGCCATCAACGGTTTGACCAGGCAGAATTGCAGTGTTGCCTGTTTGCAAAACCGCAAGAATCCGATAGTGTATGTTTTGCCAGCCAGGCAGCAGGTCCCGTACAGGCAGGACGATTTGATGGGTTTGCCGCGGATTTCGGACATGATGTTGCCCTCACCGCCAAGGTACTCGTAGCACAGTGACAGGAAATTGTAGATGACGAAAGCTGTGGGTGGTAATCATTCCATCAGTGGGTGGTATGGTATATGTCAACAAGAAGCAAGGCGCACTCACCCTCGTAGCAATCCCGCACCGTGAAAAAGTACACATAAACACTTTCGGAGTTGAAAAATAGCAAACTAATCCACGAGTAGGTGGCGTAGATGGGCACAATGAACAGTATCCGTACTATCCACCGTTGTTCCTGAGGGTTGGTGTACCATCGTAAGTGCTGATAGATCTGGAAAATACAAGGTTAGATTTATTATTCATAGCATTTATTGATAGCTTAGCTTAAATAGGTATGTATTAGTACATGTGTGTTTGGAGCATTTCATCCTCTTGTTGTTTCAAACTTTGATTGGATTCCAATTTATGGACGCTCTGAACGAACACGCAGGGGTGTTTGAACAAAACCACAAAATGCTCTTGGGTAACAAATATTTCAAATGTGCGTTTCCTCTACTTGTTGCAGGTACGGTAAGCAACGTGAGCTTCCAGCGAAGTTCAGTCGAAAAACACAATAATCATTCAAATTTTCGATGAAAAAGACAGAAATCGTGGAATACGACTGCAACATTATCAAATGGCAACAAAACAATCGAATTTAATTGAAACTGATTGGCGATCTGTCCCCATAGATTGAATGAGACAATTATCTCTTGTTAAAACTCATCGGGGGAGCGGCTGCAAATATGATTATTTTACGCATTACCGTGACTTGAAATGTTAGTTTTTTTCCTTGGGGTAAATGGAAACCGGATATAGTTCTGTAAATGGATGTAAATAGCAGTTTTGGGCGTACATGATAATTGTAGGTGCAATGACCCTATAGGTCGCAGTAAATGTTAAGTGGTAAACTAGCACCGCAGTGATTATGTACGTGTTATTCATTCTTTCTGAATTCACAAACCGGCGATTCTATATGTATAGGTAGACCGACACCCGTATGAACCTAGAATCGAATGAAGTAACGATCCATATCTAATCTATTATTGTAGCATATTGGAACACGTTTCTGTTGGAAAATGTACTTTCCGCTAATTACATCAGTATATGGTAGGCCATTCCGAAAACGTTTAGATTGGTGTTTGTAGATACTTGTTTTATTGAAATTGTTCAAATAACTGCAAGAGCCTGCATAAATAAAAAAAAAAACGCTTTTAATCCACCTAAAAGTGTGATGATACATTTCTTATAACTCTTATCGTTTTCTTCGGATATTATATTGATTGAGAACATTTAGAACTTGATGATGCTTCGCGATGTTTTTGAAAACACATACTACATTGGATAGTGGCAGGACCAATTTAATGGAAAATTGGCCCATTAAATAGAAATACAAACGAATTATTGCTAATGCTTCGTTAATAACCTATATAAATTCTTCAATCAGTGCATTGTGTAGGGAAAACTAAATTTTCCTAAAGGGGTTATATATGTTGCGCTGAGTCAAAAAATTCGAAAAACTAATTTTCGAATGGATTTGAAGTTCATACTCTCAATAGCGTTTACTAAAATTCTCAACGCGGCTGAGAACTAAGCACTGAAATTTCAGCTCTTGATATCTCACTACCTCTGAAGTACATGCGTGCATAGTTCAAACTATACTTCGATATCGACTTCTTCTAAAAATGACTTCCCAGTAGCATCTTTGATCTGAATTACTATCCCTAATCCTAATGCCAAAGAACAAATAAAAACCTCTCGAAACCCGTTAGGGAACATCATTATCATTACTGGAATTTCTTTTACACGAAACTTTTCGATAACCTTCCGTCACTTCTATTAAAAAATTTCAAATACTTTATAATTTACATAATCTTTAGGAACAATTGTAATATTGTGTAGGAAAAGCTGAAAATTTATGAATGTTCTCTATCTGCAACATATAATCCCTTAAGTATACTAATTAATTTAGGATACCTTTTTTTTGGTTCGCCGAATTTTGGAAGAAGTCGATAAAATAACCCCTTGAAAACTACCTAATAATAGGTGTAGTTCGATGCAATTGGAAGAAAATATCCTCGGAAAATGAGGCGCACCTATTATTGTGAATAATAAATACAGTAATGACCCGTTTTTATCATCTCCATGGTGTATGGCTGACAAAATGGGGACATCGACTAAATCGCGACATTTTTTTCTTCATAATAAACTGAAGCTGTTAAAATATTCTTCTCTTCCCTTGATGTAGTCTAATAACTATTTCTGATTATTTAATATAGTCTTCTAGCGCAAAAATTTATAAGAATTGATTTTTTATTTTTGCATATTTGCATCTTTAAGACATGGTCAAGAAAGGATTTACTTAACCCTTTTATGCCCAACTTTTTTCTAGTGCATGTAGGGTTTCAAAACATTTTTTTCTTGAAAACGGTGGGGTCAAGAAACACGAAAAGCATTTTTTCATAAAGATAGGTGCTTCCAGGGCAGTGCTAGAAGCTGGTCAATTTTCACCTTCTAATGCTCAATACAATTTTCCTAGAATAATTACAATAGTCCAATTATGTGGAAAACGTAGCCAACTACAGTCTAAATTGGTAAGTTTTATCAGTTTTCAATAATATTGCACCATAACGAAGATATATGAAAAAAAAAAATATTTTCCGTCGTCAACGCAAATTGTCCCTGGCAGCACTGCTCCATCGGAAACCGATCAGATTAATTGCAATAACTTTAGTTCTAGAGCTGATCCTTGTAACTGTTAATACTCAAATTAAAGGCAATAAACTCATTAATGAGCCTTACCGTTTTTGTGAGAAAATCTCGCCTCAATCAAATGTTATAGCTGTTTAAAAACGTTGTTGTCCACAAACAACATGGGCATGAAAGGGGTTAAATTCAGCCTTATTTGTCTGCTAGAGCCCATCAAACATATTTACATATGAGGCTGATGAAATTGGAGGCTGATCAAATCGAGTATTCAATGTATTATAATAGATAGGCAGTATTCGAAGAAATTTCTTGTGGACGAGTGTAGAACGACTTTGTTTCTACTTGGAGTCAGCGGCGTAGTCAGAAATTCGGTTTGGTGGGGATTTGGTGAAAATCTAACATACTGTCCAAATGGAATAATTACGAAACCGCCATCTTTGAAGTTTTAAAATTATGGAGCATCAGTTTTTCAAAAAATTGTAAGAGTTCCTGTCTTTAGCGAATTTGTTAAGACTTTCATTTAAAACAACTTTCTTGTAGGCATGAATACTACTTATATGGAGTATATCGAGTTATAAAATGATATTTACGTAGTGTTCCTTAATCTAGTTTTTTCTAAAATAACTTTCTATTGTGAGCTTCACAAACTCAAGCTTTGGATAAAAAGTAAATTTTATCGTTTATAAACAACAGAAGAGATTTATTTATCATAAACAGTAAAATCATAATAATTTAATTTAAAATAAATAGAAATAGCCTAAAATGTGTTAATACTTTGAACACATGGAGCCTTCATGTCTTCTACAAAGTGGTTTGTAATAGCACTCCCCAAAATTTTGCTGAAGACATTAAGTCTGGAACTAAATTTGTTTGAAGAGTAAACTCGCCATAAATACTTCTTGCAGGATATAATGCCAAAATTATTTTATCAAATCATGTGCTGTTTAACGTTTGTAAAATTCATCGAAGATAGTAAACCTGCGAAATTGGCGGAACGGAAAACGCCATTTTTCATAAATTCCCCTACTTTTGGAAGGTGGTTTTTTTCGTTCTTGATTCTATAATGTTTTCGTCTCAACTCGACGCATTCCCCAAATAAAAACATTTTCAGCAAATGTTGGAAGTTATGCAATTTTTCGGTGAGCAGTTCTAAGTTTCATAGACATTAAAGCAATTCCAGTTTCGCTTACTATTAAAAACGACCCTTATCCATATTAGGGATGATCCATAAATGACGTAGCATTTTTTCAGTGATTTTTAACACCCCCCTCCCCCATCGTAGCATTTCGTCACAAAATTCTATATACCCCCCCCTGATAATTACATAGCTTGACGGTAACCCTCATCCCCCTCGTTGTCCCCGTAAAAAATTAAAAAAAAAAATAAAAAACTATGTTAGTTAGATGAAACGGGTAAGATTGTCGTGACATCAGGTCAACCCCTATTCCCCTTTAAAAAAGCTACGGAGCATGACATGACCCCCTACCCCCCATGTCGTCACACATCATCACAAAATACAAAACTCCTCCCTCCCCCATATAGTGCTACGTCATTTATGAATGGTCCCTTACAGAACATCCTTTCAAAACTGAACTCAATATGATAGGAAATCATGATTATGTTTATGATTGATTTCGGAACTCTGGAATAAGTTTCTATTGGAATGTTTTTAGGCAAGTATTTGATATTGATTCTATTAGACAACTGTCAGATCAAGACCAATAGATCAGTTACAGATCAGGATCGCATTCCCACAGTTTTTCAAAGGTCCTCATGATCTTCCAAACAACAGGTTATCAATGTACAGATCCGATAATTATCATTGTAATGTTGAATTAAATCAGTCAGCATCAATACATTTTTTACTTCAATTCAATTTTTTAGGTGAGGGGGGGGGGGATGTGGTTAAACCCCAAAGCATCCTCTTGGCTACACCACTGCTTGGAGTTATTCACTTCGCTTTTCATTTTCCGAGATATATTTCAGATCAATCCGATGGTCAGAAGGTTCGCGCAAAGAATTTTTTTGCACCGATTAGTGATCAAGTTGCATCTAGACAACTTGGAATTGTTCGGGGGTTATTCTAGCGGTTGTAGATAGAAAAATGAAATACAAAATTATTTATCGAAATAATATTTGGCTCATTTAAATGGATTATTACTAAATTGAACAATAAATAGGCGACAAAGGGTAATCCACAAACAACAAGCCATAACTTTTAAAGCGTTCGAAATATGTATATGATATCTTCAGTAAAGTTATTCGCAAAAGAGCTACAAATTTTCTGAAGGCATTATCTCAATACAATCACTTCCAAGAAAATTTATGATAATATCTCACTCTTAGAGGAATTAATCAGTAAAATCACAATACCAAAAGAAAGGGCATCTTGTATGCTTTAAACTCTCCGAAGATACTATTTACCTAAAATTATCCGCTTTGGCGCTAATAATACATTGAATGTTTTTGACCTTATTTCTGGCTATGGGAAATGATAAAAATCTTTCGTCCGCATGTTAAATGTCTCTTTTGATAATAGTTTTAACAATCTGTAGTTCGTTCGAAAGGTATTCGTATAGGCTTTCTAAAAATATATAAATTGTTCGAGTACGTCGTCAATTCCGGCAGATAATTTCAAAAAACTGCAAAAAATGCGATTTTTGCTCCTTCAAACATTCATATCTTGGAAACTAAATATCAGAATCGAAAACCATTTAATAGCGTTCTGTCTGGGTGATAGGCCTTTCATTTAAAATTGGTTTGGATAAGATCGGTTCAGCCATGGCTGAGAAACACCAATGAGAGTTTGTCCGTTACATACACACACAGACACACACACAGACATTGTCCCAAATCGTCGAGCTGAGTCGATTGGTATATAAGACTCGGCCCTCCGGGCCTCATAAGAACTCTTGAAAGTTTCAGCGAATTCTATACATTTCTTTTCTAAGAAATGTAAAACACAATTCTAAAACGTCATTTAGTGTCATTTAATCCACTTACAAGTGAGATAGAAAATTTATTTCCACTAACTTTTAAGATAGAGGCATCAATGACAAAGTTATAGTAAATTCTACTGCGAGAAAACTTGTTGAACATGCAAACCCTCCAAAATGTAATGGTGTTGAGATAAAGCACGTTGTTTGTGGTAGCCATCCAAAAATCATTTTTTCATTATAACTTTTTTCTGAGATTTTTGCAATTCTTCAAATGTTCTATGAAATTAAGAAATTGCAGATATTTGTCGAAGACGTCAACATTTTTTATTTCAAAACTTAAGAGTTATTAAATAAAGTGGGTTAAAAATACCGCCATTTTGAATGACAATTACTAAGAGATGTTGAAGACATTTCGATTCTATGAGAAAGACAGTGACAAGTACTATAAGAAAAAATACTACTTACAACGGGCATCCACCGGCCTGTATACAAAAAAATACTTTCCGACAATGTATGTTTTGCATTTTATAACAAAATAAGTACGACTTTTTCAGCATAAATTTTTTAGCGATTTTTTTCTATGTATCGAATATTCTAAAAAAATCATTGAGAGTAATAAATACACCTATAAATCGTGAACTTTGAATTTCTGTTATCTGAAACTATTCATAAATTAACAGGATTTGGAAAGTGAACACTAGAGACGTCTAAAAAGGTTTACTGTATTTTCATGAGTATGAACCATAGCAAAGAGTATTAGATATCATTTTCACGAAACGACTATGTAGTCACAGTTGCTACTTAGGATCCGACTTGCCAGAAAATCTTTAGAAAAATATTTTCACCTATATATTACATCTCTGTCAAATTTTAACCCTCAAAAAGGCAAGGGGTCTCAGAGGCTCGGCTAGTTACAGTTCCCTAGTTTCAATGAATTTGTAATTCGAAATACAAATGATCGAGCGTTTTCGGGCTTTCGATTCTCTCACTTGTAAAACGACAAAAAAGAGGCTCTTGGTTTCATTGGGTCTTAGAAGCGATGCTTTATGAAGTCACAATTTCGCTTGCCTTTTTGAGGGTTAATTTCAAATATTTAATCATTCAATGCGTGCTTGCAAAAGAATTATTGACAATTCCGGCCACGTAATCGTTTCATGAAAACGGCATATAGGGTAGACGAGCCCTTATTCATCTCATTAGTCGGGATGTCACAATATTTCGTTGATAACTCGACTTAGAGTGACTGAATTGCGCTTAAGTAAGTATCACCATCTTTCCTTCGTTCCTAAGAAGCAGTACAGTTAGACTTTTTGAGCTAATGCGTTGAAAAGAGATAGCAAATACTTCTTTAACTAATGCGTTCCAATGGGTGGGATGAATAGAGGAGCTAAGATGAATTAGGACGCAGTAACCCTAATACTGTTTGTAATGGTTTTTATTCTTGTAAAGACAGCCAAAAATTTTTGCGCATTTTTTAGTTGATCACTTTTGTTGTTGTGCTAGTTTAGGAATAATTCGTAAGTTGGAGACTAAAGAGCTGAGAGTTTTGGATTCATATGTGTACTTTGACATTTCCAAAGATTTTTTAGAATATTCGTAGAATAGAATAACACATAGAAACAATTGTTATAAAAAGTTATGCTTAAAATATCGTAATTATTTTGTTACAAAATGAAAAACATGCATTGCCGGAAAGTATTTTTTATATACAGGTCGGTGGATGCCCGTTGTGAGTAGTATTTTTGCTTATAGTACTTTTCACTGTCTTTCTCATAGAATCGAAATGTCTTCCACATATTTCCACATTTCTTAGTAATTGTCATTCAAAATGGCGGTATTTTCAACCCACTTTATTTAATAACTCTTAAGTTTTGAAATAAAAAATGTTGACGTCTTCGACAAATATCTGCAATTTCAACAACTTCATAGAACATTTGAAGAATTGCAAAAATCTCAGAAAAAAGTTATAATAAAAAAATGATTTTTTGGGTGCCTCCCACAAACAACGTGCTTTATCTCAACACCATTACATTTTGGAGACTTTGCATGTTCAACAAGTTTTCTCGCAGTAGAATTTACTATAACTTTGTCAATGACATCGTGCCTCTATCTTAAAAGTTAGTGGAAATAAATTTTCTATCTCACTTGTAGGTGGATTAATCACAAGTCAGTATACATCAAAAGAAGGGGGCTTCCATTCTGAAAAAGCGTTTCTAACACACCAAATCGCTAAAATCAACTCCTAGAGCACCATTAATTAAACGCACGTTTTGGTACCATTGCGAGCACTGTGCGGTGGAGTAAATCAACAAAATTGTCGAATTTGGGGGACACAGAACCTACACGTTATACATCAAACACCACTGCCCAACCAGAAAGCACTGGCGGCTCCAGGGGGAGGCACGTGCCCCCCCCCCCCTATTCAACCAGAAAGATTTCCATCCTTAGTGGCTTCCTTAAAGAACATATGAAAAAATTTCTGTGTTTGATTTGAGAAATTCTTCGCCACACTCCACGTATGCCTAGAAATGCGTTCCCAAGCTTCAAAATTTCATTTTCCAAATCGTGCATCAGATACATTTTTTTCAAGAAGGCGTGACCCCACCCCCCCCCCCCCTTTGCCATCCGGCTGGAGCCGCCTATGCCAGAAAGTAACTGGTTGGGCCGGAGTGTGCTTCAAAACAATCATTACCGTTTACTATCTTTGCGGAAATATGAGAAGAATTGTAGTATATAATACGAGTTATGCATGGTTAGAAAATTTTAGTTCCTCGTGCTACCGCATAGATGGCGCCAACACTAACTTTTCAAAGGAGATAGAAATTACACTTGTTCTATTAAATCTTGTGTTACTTCCATTGGAAGGACGTCCCAGACTTTATGACGTTTTCGGATCTTACGATTCATCACTCAAAAGACTTTGGAAGACGCACGAACGTCTCAATTAATGAGCAACCGCTTGCGGTCAATGGTGATTTAACTAGAGTACACTAACACAACTGCCGGAATCTTAATGATGGACCAAACACCCACAATCTACTATACTATAATATTTTCCAAAACATTTCTTTGAATGATTTTTGGTGTACTAATATCTTTCAGTTATTGATTTTCAGTAACCATTTTTTTTTTTTCATTCGTTATCGAGCACTCAGTCGAGATAGAAGTCTTTTGTCATCGGTCCGTACACTCTATAGCGACAAATAGTGTTAATCCGCGTTCAAGGTTATTTACACACTCTGCGCCTAGTTGAGGTTTCAGTATTTTTCCCTTCTTGTGTGTTTCTGTTTCTGAGTACCGTTAGCCGGTCAGTGAAGTGAAACAGTGTTCTTCTAGTAAGCCGTCTGGATACCGTTACATACACAAGCTAAGTATTAGTTTTCGTTTCCCCTTCTTGGTTGTCTTAATAACGTGCACTGGGCAATAGGCCCGTGCAAAAATGACTTCCCCTGACGGCGGTTCATCTCAAGGTGAGATGGACGTCGAAATAAAATCGGCTCCCCGGCTCAAGGTATATCCGAGCTCGGCCACCGGGCCATTTGTGATCTTCTTTCGGACCAAAGAAAAAAAGTGTTTGAATCTGTTGCAGATTTCTCGAGTTCTGACGGATCGGTATTCGGCCGTGACAGAAATATCGAAAATTCGGCCTGATAAGCTTCGGGTGGTGGTTAACAGTTCAACTCAGGCAAACGATATTGCTGGATACGAGCCCTTTACGAGGGAGTACAGGGTGTATATTCCAGCTAGCAGGGTTGAAGTCAGTGGGGTCGTTTCCGATTCGAGTCTGAATTGCGAGGACCTGCTAAAATATGGGACTGGCTGTTTCAAAGACCCCGTGCTTAAGCCAGTGAAGATACTGGAATGCAAACGTTTGCATTCAGCATCAGTCGCAGCTGACGGGAAGAAAACATACGTCAACTCAGACTCTTATCGGGTGACCTTCGCCGGCTCTGCCCTGCCTAATTACCTCCTTTTTGACAAGGTTCGTCTACCTGTTCGCCTCTTTGTGCCGCGGGTCATGAACTGTACTAATTGCAAACAATTGGGACACACAGCCTCCCATTGTAGCAATAAAGCCCGCTGTGGGAAATGCGGTGGGAATCATGCGGATGATTCCTGTGGTAGAGATGTCGAAAAGTGCCTCTACTGTGGGGGAAACCCACATGATCTCCCTTCATGTCCCGCGTACAAACAGCGCGAGGAAAATCTTAAGCGTTCCCTTCAGGGACGCTCTAAGCGATCTTTTGCAGAAATGCTTAAGATAGCTACGCCACCTGTCTCTACGAACATCTTTACCAACTTGTCTACTGACGAAGGCGACTGTGATGAACCCCAGGAGGGAACATCTTCTGCTGTGCCTAGAAGTAGTAGAAAAAGGAAGAACATTTCCTCTTCCAAGCTTCGTCGTAAAGGCCAGAAGGTGTCTCTTCATGGTCCCCCTAAAATAACTACTCAAGGAAGTACTGGTGCAAACCCGAAGCAAGTCGCTCCCGGTCTCAGTAACCTGAGCTCAGAAAAGGAGTTCCCAGCACTTCCAGGAACATCAAAAACCCCAAGTGTTCCCATATCTCAGCCAGAGAAAGAAAACAGTGCTGGCTTAATAAATTTCTCTGACATTGTGGACCGTATTCTTACAGCGTTAAACATTTCTGACCCCCTTAAAAGTATCTTGATAAGCTTTCTCCCCGCAGTAAAAACATTCTTGATGCAGTTCACTGCGAAATGGCCCCTCCTTTCAGCGATTGTATCCTTCGATGGCTAATTCATCGAACGAGGTCAAGGATTTAATCACTGTTCTACAGTGGAATTGCAGAAGCATTATCCCGAAAATCGATTCGTTTAAAATCTTACTAAATAATTTGAAATGCGATGCATTTGCCCTATGCGAGACATGGCTCACTTCAGAAATAACCCTACACTTCCACGATTTTAATATTATTCGCTTGGATCGAGAAGACTCTTACGGAGGAGTACTTTTGGGGATCAAAAAGTGCTATTCTTTCAATCGGATCGACCTCCCCTCGACACCAGGCATTGAAGTTGTCGCTTGCCAAACCAGAATTAAAGGCAAAGAACTTTGCATTGCTTCCACCTACATCCCCCCTAGAGCCTCAGTTAGCCACCGACGGCTTTGCGATATTGCGGAACTCCTCCCCGCACCGAGGCTAGTTTTAGGTGACTTTAACTCCCACGGCACGGCATGGGGTTGCCTTCATGACGATAATCGATCTACCCTACTCCATGAGCTTTGCGACAACTTCAATATGACTATTTTGAATACGGGTGAAATGACACGGATTCCTGTCCCTCCAGCGCGACCGAGCGCCTTAGATCTGTCCCTCTGCTCGACATCGCTGCGGTTAGATTGCATGTGGAAGGTAGTCTCTGATCCCCACGGCAGCGACCATCTGCCAATCGTAATTAATATTGCTAACGGTTCAGGGCCACCGAATACAATCAATGTTTCGTATGACCTCACACGAAATATTGATTGGAAGAGCTACGCGTCCGCGATATCCGAAAAAGTAGAATCGACACAAGAGCTTCCTCCGGAGGAAGAGTACGGGTTCCTGGCTGGCTTGATTCTCGATACCGCGATTCAAGCTCAGACTAAACGCGTACCAGACGCGAATTCACGCGGGCGTCCTCCCAATCCATGGTGGGACAAAGAGTGCTCAGACGTGTACGCGGAGAAGGCCGCTGCGTATAAGACCTTCCGGGACGACGGGCTGCCAGCTAGCTACCGACAGTACGCGATGGCGGAAACGCGCATGAAGAGTTTGATAAAAGCCAAAAAACGTAGCTACTGGCGCCGGTTCGTCGACGGACTAACGAGAGAAACATCGATGAGCACTCTTTGGAGTACGGCCCGGCGCTTACGAAACCGAAACAGTACCAATGAGAGCGTGGAATATTCAAACCGTTGGATATTCGATTTTGCCAAGAAGGTTTGTCCGGATTCCGCCCCGGCACAGAAGATCTACTGCGCCGCGTCCCCTCACAATAACGCGAACGAAACACCGTTTTCGATGGTGGAGTTCTCACTTGCTCTCTTATCATGTAACAATAAAGCCCCAGGGCCAGACAGAATCAAATTTAACTTGTTAAAGAATCTGCCAGACTCTGCCAAGAGACGCTTGTTGAATTTATTTAATAAGTTTCTTGAGGGTAATATTGTCCCTCATGACTGGAGGCAAGTGAAGGTCATTGCCATTCAAAAACCAGGAAAACCAGCCTCCGACCACAACTCGTATCGACCGATTGCGATGCTGTCCTGTATCCGAAAGTTGTTCGAGAAAATGATCTTGTTTCGCCTCGATAATTGGGTTGAAGCAAATGGCTTACTGTCAGATACACAATTTGGTTTCCGCAAAGGCAAAGGGACGAACGATTGTCTTGCGTTGCTCTCAACAGAAATTCAAATGGCTTATGCTAGCAAAGAGCAGATGGCATCAGTTTTCCTAGATATAAAGGGGGCTTTTGATTCAGTTTCTATCAAAATTCTTTCTGAGAAGCTGCACCAGCATGGTCTTTCACCGACTCTAAACAACTTTTTGCTAAACTTGCTGTCTGAAAAACATATGCATTTTTCGCATGGTGATTTATCGACATCACGAATTAGCTACATGGGTCTTCCCCAGGGCTCATGTCTAAGCCCCCTACTCTATAACTTTTACGTGAATGACATTGACGAATGTCTTGTCAATTCCTGCACGCTAAGGCAGCTTGCAGATGACGGTGTGGTCTCTATTACAGGTCCCAAAGCCGTCGATCTACAAGGACCATTGCAAGATACCTTGGACAATTTGTCTGCTTGGGCCCTCCAGCTAGGTATCGAGTTCTCCACGGAGAAAACTGAGCTAGTCGTATTTTCAAGGAAGCGTGAACCAGCACAACTACAGCTTCAATTAATGGGTCAAACTATTGCTCAGGTTTCAACTTTCAAATATCTCGGGGT
Source organism: Topomyia yanbarensis (assembly GCF_030247195.1). Classification (NCBI taxonomy): domain Eukaryota; kingdom Metazoa; phylum Arthropoda; class Insecta; order Diptera; family Culicidae; genus Topomyia; species Topomyia yanbarensis. The sequence continues at coordinate 392,284,398 of NC_080672.1, forward strand.
CTGGTTCGACTCTAAAGGAACCTGGGGATGTCACATTAGGTATCTGAAACAGAAGTGCCAGCAAAGGATCAACTTTCTCCGTACAATAACCGGAACATGGTGGGGTGCCCACCCAGGAGACCTGATCAGGCTGTACCAAACAACAATATTGTCGGTGATGGAGTACGGGAGTTTCTGCTTCCGCTCCGCTGCGAACATACATTTCATCAAACTAGAGCGAATCCAATATTGTTGTTTGCGTATTGCTTTGGGTTGTATGCACTCGACACATACGATGAGTTTAGAAGTGCTGGCGGGCGTCCTTCCGCTGAAAAATCGATTTTGGGAACTCTCCTATCGATTGCTCATCCGATGCGATATCTTGAACCCGTTAGTAATTGCAAATTTCGAAAGGCTTATCGAGCTTAATTCTCAAACCCGATTTATGTCCTTGTACTTCGATTACATGGCACAAAATATCAATCCTTCTTCATACTATCCCAACCGTGTCAATCTCTTTCATGCTTCTGATTCAACTGTTTTCTTTGACACATCCATGAAAGACGAGATTCGTGGAATCCCGGATCACATACGCCCGCAAGTGATCCCAAGCATCTTTCATAGTAAATTTCGAGAAGTCGACTGCAACAAGATGTTTTACACCGACGGGTCAAGCCTCGACGGCTCCACTGGCTTCGGTATATTCAATCAAAACCTCACCGCCTCATTCAAACTCAATGATCCTGCTTCAGTTTACGTCGCAGAACTTGCTGCTATTCAGTATACCCTTGGGATCATTGATACTTTGCCCACCGATCATTACTTTATTGTCTCGGATAGCCTCAGCTCAATCGAGGCTCTCCGTTCAATGAAACCTAGAAAGCACATTCCATATTTTCTGGGGAAAATCTGGGAGCGCCTGCGTGCTTTGTCTGTAAGATCGTACAAGATTACCTTAGTTTGGGTTCCCTCGCATTGCTCCATTCCAGGTAATGAAGAAGCGGACTCTTTAGCTAAGGCGGGCGCTTTACAAGGTGACATATATGAAAGACCAATTAGCTTCAGCGAATTTTTCAGTATTACTCATCAGAGAACCCTCGAAAGTTGGCAAACATCATGGAGCAATGGTGAACTGGGAAGGTGGCTACATTCGATAATCCCTAAGGTATCGACGAAACCTTGGTTCAGAGGGATGGATGTGGGTCGGGATTTCATTCGCGTGATGTCTCGGCTCATGTCCAATCACTACACGCTGGACGCACATCTCCGGCGTATTGGGCTCGTGGATAGCGGTATCTGCGCTTGTGGCAACGGTTATCACGAAATCGAACATGTTGTCTGGGCATGTGCCGAGTACTGTTCTGCCAGATCTCAACTATTCGATTCCCTTCGGGCCCGAGGAAGATCACCCAATGTCCCGGTTCGAGATGTACTAGCAAGCCGCGATATTCTCTACATGTCCCTTATATACACGTTCCTCAAAACCATCAATATCCAAATTTAAATGCCCCTATCTTTTCTCTTATCATTCCCAGAAGTGCCCTCTTCCGCCTACCGTACCCCAACGATGGTTTGATACGACTCCAAGACGAGACAAAACATCTGTCGAATGAACCAACAACACGAGATCTACAGTACAACATCACACGCGCAGCGCGGTGTGTTCCCGATCCGTATCTGAGCCGTACTACGAAATCGTCTGGAGGAACCCCTGCCGGCTCGAGGAAAACCGCCCGGCGTCCCAATACTTGATACATCCGTTCGAATCTGTAATCCTGGCCGTTGATTCCTGATGCCGGAAACTGAAGTTTATATCCCCCCCCCCCCCGTTCAGTCTTGTCCACCCTCTCTCCCATGTCTCTGATACACAGATGTATGTCTTCACCCCCTTCTCCCCTTGAATATCTTCCCAAAACTTATGTGCCCCCCTATCTTCTAGTGTTAGTTGATCAATCCATTCGAATCTGTAATCCTGGCCGTTAATTCCTGATGCCGGAAACTGAAAGTTTATATCTCACCCCCCCCCCCCTTCAGCCTTGTCCACCCACCCTCCCATGTCTCTGATACACAGATGTATGACTTCACCCCCTTCTCCCCTTGAATATCTTCCCAAAATTTATGTGCCCCCCTATCTTCTAGTTTTAGTTGAACAATATTTAATCTCGTTAAGAAATGCGCAACAGTACCACTACTTTAAAATAGTCCTAATTAATTCCCCTTAATCTTGAACCACTCTTTCTAGTTATCTCTAGTTAATAAGCTTGTAAAATGTTCCGCTTAGTTAATAATTATTTTTTCTACAATCTCCCTTCTAAAAATCATAAAGTGAATTACTATACAAAGAACACACAAATGACCCGTCCCCCAAATCTTACGAATATTATACTATACCCTCTTTTATATGTATAAGTTAGCTGTAGTTTTTTTTAGTTTTATTATATAAAACAAAATAATATTGAAATGTGTATCCCCCTAGTTTTAAGAAATTCAAAATGTAAAACAATGAAAAAATGGCACCTTTAAGCTAACGCATACGTGCCTTATCAAATAAACAAATTGAAAAAAAAAAAACCATTTTTTTCCGTCAGAAATGTCAAATATTTCAAGTGTACACGCTTTCCTTTCCAATAATTATATGTTTTACCCTGACCACTCATCATATTAATCTCAGTTGATTAGGTATGCATCGAACGGACCATGATTAGTTCTCTCTCATTTGTTCCCACCATGAGAATAGATGCCTAGGGGTGGAGATGATCTCGTATGGAATTTTGCTTGGAAAAACAATCAACTCTTCAATGATTACTTGCAAACGGAAAGGGGAAAACTTACATAATTAATTGCACTGTGTGCACATTTATTCGTTCATAGTTCAATTACCAACGTTTATCTGCGGTATCAGTAGAACAACTTCCGCCAGTTCTGACCTTTAATAATAAAAGTTTGTAGTCGATTCTAAATGCAGCCAAAGTTGTGTTGAATTGCTGATTGGCAGCGGTGTGCTTTTTTCCATACGTCTATTTGACACGGCATTTGCAAAAGCTTTTTACGCCAGTTTCTTTTTTTACATAGCACGTTACAAAAATCCTTAAGACTAATTTTAACTATACTAGTAATTTGTCTAAAACTAACACTGAAATCACTTTATTGTTTGCTTTTTTCCTTACATTGTTATATTTCATAATGATCTAGTATTTTCGGGAGTATTTATTTACTTTTTTTCTGTTATTGTCTAAATTTAAAAACTGAATATTCTAGGACACTTTAATTGGTGAATGATTAGCCTTGGATGAGAGTATGAGGGGATGAATTTAATTAAATTTTGACAGACGCTGTTTTTAGAAAATGATAGATAAGTTCCATGTATAGAGGATCGCGATACGCCAGGATGTCTCTAACAGGAACATGGATTGGTCTTCCTCGGACTTGTAAAGAATCTACTAATTGTGATCTGGCTTCACGATATTCAGTGCAGGACCAAACAACATGCTCAATGTCATGGTAACCCTCTCCACAAGCACAATGATTACCCTCAGCGAGCCCAATACGACGGAGATGCGCATCTAAAGTATAATGATTGGACATGAGCCTAGACATCACACGGATGAAGTCCCGACTTACATCCAATCCTTTGAACCATGCCTTCGTTGATACTTTAGGGATAATTGAGTGTAGCCAACGTCCCATATCTCCATTGTCCCAAGATGTTTGCCAACTAGAAAGTGTCCTCTTTCGAGAAGCGCTATAAAATTCATTGTAAGCGATGGGTCTTTCATATATTTCACCATCTAGTGCACCAATCTTGGCTAAATTATCAGCTTTCTCATTTCCCGCAATAGAGCAATGGGCGGGGAGCCACACTGGGGTAAATTTATAACATTTTCTTGTTAGGTTACTCAGAGATTCTCGTATCTTCCCCAAAAAGAATGGATCTTGATTATCAATCCTCTTTGAGCGTAGAGCTGCAATTGTGCTGAGACTATCAGTGAGGATAAAGTAATGGTTCGAGGGTAAAGTATTAATTATTTGCAAACTATAGTGAACTGCTGCTAGTTCCGCTATATAAACAGAGGCGGGTTCTGCAAGTTTGAGAGAAATTGAAAAATTATTGTTGAAAATACCGAAACCAGTGGCCTCACTGATTCGTGACCCATCAGTGTAAAACATTTTAAGGCAGTCTATGTGTTGATATTTACTTGTGAATATTTTAGGGATCTCTCGCGAGCGTAGATGATCCGGAATTCCACGAATCTCTGCTTGCATGGACGTGTCGAAGAATAAAGTGGATTCAGGAGTATCTAGTATATTGACGTATGTGGGAACAGACCTAGCAGGCGTTATTTCTTGTGACATGTGATTGAAATACACTGTCATGAATCTGGTTTGGGGTTGAAGCTCAACAAGTCTTTCAAAATTTTCAATTACCAGTGGATTCATAACCTCACATCGAATAAGTAAACGAGAGGAGAGATCCCAGAATCGGTCTTTTAAAGGAAGAACTCCCGCTAGTACTTCAAGACTCATCGTATGGGTCGACTGCATGCAACCTAGGGCAATTCGTAAACAACGATATTGTATCCGTTCCAGTTTAATAATGTGAGTGTTCGCAGCTGAACGGAAACAGATGCACCCATATTCCATTACTGAAAGTATTGTAGTTTGATACAATCTTATCATGTCACTTGGATGAGAACCCCACCATGATCCAGTTATTGTTCGCAGAAAATTTATCCTTTGTTGGCATTTCGTTATTAGATACCTAATGTGGCCTCCCCATGTGCCTTTAGAATCGAACCAAATTCCAAGGTATTTAAAAGTCAGGACTTGGGCTATCGTTCTACCAACCAACTGAAGCTGAAGCTGAGTTGGATCACGCTTCCTTGAGAAAACGACCAACTCTGTTTTCTCCGTAGAGAAATCGATGCCCAGTTTTAAAGCCCAAATTGATAAATTATCCAAGCTATCTTCAGGGCAGGAAATATTCGAACCGAACCTATGTTCGAATACTTTCAAAGCGCGAAGCTTTGCGTTACTGGTTCGTATTCACAAGCTTCGCATCAGAATCGCTTACCATCGTAATTGCGGACATTTGGGCGATACTTTTGCATGCTCTTCAGCGAGGACAAATGAAGCTTCTTGTTCATTTCATTGATGTTCGGAAAGATATGTAAAAGCTTTTGCGTAGTTTTCGACGAACACGAGCTAAGCTCTTGGTTCGTGTGATCGATATTTTTGAAACAGTTACACGGAGCTTCGAAGCGATGTTCGCGAACACAGAAAAAAGATTACCTCGAAGTATTTCAGAATCGCGAACACCGAAGGATTATTTTAATTTAGCATCGCGAGGGCCATCGCTAACGTGTTCGCCGGACGATATTAGTTTTCTTTATTCAAATACCTACCTACTAGTTATGCAAAAAAGTATATTCTAGACAGAGGCCTTGTATTAAGGGTGGAATAGGTGAAAAATAATTGTGACAATGTGTAGCTTATGGATGCTGGGGTTAACTGAAAAGTGACGTAACAAGTTTATTTAAGATACCCTACTGATATATTACCAGTAGGAATAAAATCAAGATTTCGTGACAGGGCGGGGATAAATTTTCAAATGAAATAAATTAGGGCTAGAAAATGAAGCTAAACACAATGTACACAACGTATTGAGTGGCTCGCTTATCTTAGTCATGTTCCTATGTCAGTTTCTTGAGGATCCAGTTATGTCAGTTTCTTGAGGATAAAGATATCGATATCCATTCAAAGGAAAAAATCGATTATCAGTTAAATAAATAACCTTCATGATGTGTATGATGAATCCTAGAAATAAATAGGGAATGTCAATAAACTCGACCATTCCCGATTCATATTTGGCAGTTCTGGTCGTTTTGTAAATCTTGTTTTCGACTAACAGTAAAACCATTTTGATTCAGAAGTATGTTTTAGAAGGGCGCATGTTTTTCGTGCACTTATTTAAAAAAAACGCTTTGAATCCATCTACCAGTGTGATGAGACATTTTTATAACTGTTTTCGAATATTAGATCGGTTGAGAACTTTTAGAACATGATATTTCGAGAAATTTTGAAAGTGAAATTAAATCAGTTGTAAAGTTATAGAAAATAGCCTTTTAAAATGAACGAACAATCGAATTATTACTAATACTTTATGAATTCATTATCTAAGTTCTTCATTCAATGCAATATGTATGCAAAAAGTTAAAAACTGGATTTCCCTTGAGAACTGGGCCAAAAAATCGAAAAAAATGTGTTGGCGATCCGAGAACTAGAACAGAAATTGTAACCCTTGGACCTCTGAAGTGCATGCGTACAAAATGCTATAGTCTAATGTTTGTTTTCATTCATTTCATTTAATAATTTTCAGTTGAGCAATTCTGTCGCAAACTGCATTGTGGAGCGAGGATCATAACTTCCTAAATTTAAGTGTTCTTATTAATTTAGTACACTCTCTTTAACAAAAAACTACTCTAACGAATGAACGAATGGGAGTAGGTTCGATAAATTTTGAAAGAAGCCGTTAAATCAACCACTTAAGGGATTACACCACCGCAAAATTAAAAAAAATCGAAATTGATCTTGATTGATTTTATTATTCCATATCAACATTTTAATAGGGCTAATAAGATTTGTGAACAAACTTTTGTTTTGCTGATTTCTCTTAATTTGTTATCATTTCAACACAGAAAACATTTGAAATCGATTCTACCAAGGGCAAAGATATTGATTCATGTGTATTTTTCATAAAATTCAACTCTGTAGCGGAAAAATGAGCGAAATAAGTTTGTTTACAAAAGTCTCATTAGCCCTTTTGAAGAATTAATATTGTATTGATCTTAAATATGGGTCTTCAAAATAATATATCAAAATTTGGAATGCGACAAAAAGCGAATAATAATAGAAAGACAGTATTCGAAAAAGTTCGAGTTTAGAACGACTTTCATTCTACTTGGAGTTATTTATTTCGCTTCTCATTTTCCGAGATTTCCCTTACATAAAGCATTTCGGCTATAACTGATTCAAAAAAAAATACAGGGGGCCCTAAAGATTTCTTTCTTTTATTTTTTATTAGTAAAAGTCAAATAAGGGAAGATTACATCATGGAGAAGATAAACCAAATTTTGTCCTTTTCAGAATTGTTTTTGGATTTCCAACAAAAAAAATCACTAGAACATTGTTTGTAAGTTCTTTGCGTTTCTCCATCAGTAATTAGTTAACAAATACAATACAAACAAGTTGGAATATCCTTCTCATTATTTATCACAAAACACATGTACAGGAGTCAGGAAATAAATTTCATAAAAGTGGAACATGTAATAAGTTTGACACTTCATTTATTAAGTGAACAAATTCTGTCGAAAATGTTTGAAAATAAATATTTTGTCTCTTGTGATTAGGTAATCAACCAATAAACTTATAAAACAATATTATAAAAATCATTTGGAAGCTTTCCTCTTGGTTTGGTACAGATGCCAAGAAATTATAATTCAATTAATGACAATAATAATGGATTCAAGTATGTAGGTATTTGTTAATAAATTCATTTGGTAAAATTAAAAATAACGTTTAACACACAAATCATCGCATATTATTGAGTGAATATGACTAGCCGATTTAGGAATGTTGCGCAAGAACGTTAGAAACCGCAACAAGTTGAAAACAAAGGCCAACGGACTACGCCTAGCTACCCCTCAGTGGATGCAAATAACTGAAGTTCGCCGTCTAACTGAACTCAGACGTCAGCAGTGAGATTCCATCCGAAAATTGTTCTTTTTAGGAAGAATTTGTTTTAGATAGGGAGATTATTAAGAGAGGGGTAATGGTTTTAGCGTTAAAAAACACTATTTGCGATTTTTTTAGAAATTTGGGCGAAGCGAATTGATCAAAACTTTTGTACATTATAATGTATCATTTCATCCAAAAGAGTCATTTCACCAAAAAACATTTTTTCACGCTGAAACCCTTACCCCCTTAAACATACTTTATACATCTTCACCTAAACTCCTTGGCAGGGAAAATATATTCCGATTGAAGAAGAAAAGACGAGTTTGCAATCAAAGTAGCTAGTAAACATAATTGTATTCCGAAAAAAGAATTTGAATTTCACTACCACTACGCTCATTCAAACTCGTGGCTCATAAATTGGTAAGGTATGCGACGCACCTAATCCCTAAATCCTAAATTATAATCTTAAAATAATCCATTTTATTTATACTCAAAATAAGATTTACAGTTTATGATTTTAAGACAGATAGTCACGTAGCGAACATGTTCGCGGTGGCCTCATGATGCTGATGCTTGAAGCGATATAAAACTTCGATGTTCGCGATTCTCAAATAAACGAGGCATTCGCTTTATATGTGTTCACCGAATATCGCTTCGAAACTCTGTGGAAATGTTCCAAAAACGCAAAAACCACGAGCCAAGAGCTTACCTCGTGTTCGACGATGTGTGCTTCTAAGGTTAATGTGAACTTTTTCGAACATTGTAAAGAGCGAACTAGATGCGAAGCTCGCTTCGTCCGAGCAGAGATAAGTTTTACCCCTAAATGTTCGCAGCGATTGTGTCAAACTCATCGATTGCATGTGGTATGCTTGAGAAGGTGCTTCGTGAAGCTTCGAACAGCAATCAATTCATTTTTCGAAATTTTCCTGCCCTGGCTATCTTGCAATGGTTGTTGTAAATTTATAGCTTTTGGTCCTGTGGCAGAAACCACCCCATCATCTGCAAGTTGTCTTAGAGTGCATGGGCTGACAATACAATTATCAATGTCATTCACGTAAAAATTATAGAGAAGGGGGCTTAGACAAGAGCCCATGTGGGAGGCCCATGTAACTTATTCTGAGTGTCGCCAGATCGTCATATGAAAAATGCATGTGCTTTTCTGACAATAAATTGTATAAATAATTATTTAATATCGGTGAAAGACCACATTGATGTAGCTTCTCCGAGAGAACATCAATGGAGACTGAGTCGAATGCTCCTTTTATGTCTAAGAACACAGACGCCATTTGTTCTTTTTTTGCGTAAGCGAGTTGGATTTCTGACGAAAGTAGCGCCAGGCAATCATTTGTTCCCTTTCCTCTCCGAAAACCAAACTGGGTATCTGAGAGCAAGCCGTTCGCCTCAACCCAATTGTCGAGACGTCGTAGGATAATTTTTTCCAACAATTTTCTGATGCAGGATAGCATTGCAATCGGTCGATACGAGTTATGATCGGATGCTGGTTTTCCCGGTTTTGGAATGGCGATAACTCTCACTTGTCTCCAGTCACGCGGGACAATATTCTGCTCAAGAAACTTGTTGAATAAATTCAACAAGCGTCTTTTTGCTAGGTCAGGCAGATTCTTCACCAAGTTGAATTTAATTCTGTCTAGTCCCGGAGCATTATTGTTGCATGAGAGGAGTGCAATTGAAAATTCCATCAATGGCGAATCTATGAAATCGTTACTTGTGGGAGCATCGCGAATGATTTTCTGCGCAGGAGCAGAATCTGGACAAATTTTCTTGGCAAAATTAAATATCCAACGATTCGAAAAATCTTCGCTTTCATTAGTCACGTTTCGATTCCTCATTCTTCTGGCTGTGTTCCAAAGAGTACTCATTGATGTTTCTCTTGACAAGCCATCAACGAAGCGTCTCCAATAACTAGACTTTTTGGCACGGCGTATACTGTCAAATTTGTTTTGCAAAATGAAATAATTTTCAAAGTTCTCACGTATACCCCCTTTCTGTTTCATAATTTCTTTGTAGGCAACTTGTTTAGCTTCATATGCATCAGAGCACTCTTTGTCCCACCAAGGATTAGGGGGCCGTCTATTTATTGTCATTCCAGGATTGCATTTCGTTTGGGCTTGTTCTGCTGCTTCAATAATTAAACCCGCTAGGAATTCATATTCTTCGGTAGGGGGTAGCTCTTCTGTCGAAGCAAGAGAAGTGGAAATTAATGTTTTGTATGTTCTCCAATCAATATTTCATGTTAAGTCATAAGGAACATTGATTGAATTCGTAAGGCCTAATTCACTGTTAATTGAAACAACGATTGGCAAATGATCGCTACCGTGAGGATCAGGTACAACCTTCCACGTGCAATCTAACCGAAGTGATGTCGAGCACAGAGATAGATCTAATGCACTTGGACGTGCAGGAGGTCTGGGGATGCGTGTTGTTTCGCCAGTATTTAAAACTGTCATATTAAATTCGTCACAAACATTGTATATCAAAGAGGATCGATTATCATTGTAGAGGGAACCCCACAATACTCCGTGCGAGTTGAAGTCTCCCAGTATCAGACGCGGAGCAGCCATGGATTCCACTACCTCAAAAATTTGACGTTGTCCAATTTGAACTTTGGGAGGTATATATATATAGAAGCGATAGACATGTCTTTGCCTTTAATATTCGTTTGGACTGCTACAGCCTCAATGCCAGCAATCATGGGAATGGTTATTCTATAGAAAGAATAGCACTTTTTAATTCCTAGAAGCACTCCTCCATACGGGGTGTCTCGGTCTAGGCGAATAATGTTGAAATCATTTAAGTTGAAATTAATGTTTGAGGTAAGCCATGTTTCACATAGAGCAAAAGCATCGCATTTTAAATTATGCAGTAAAATTTTTAAGGAATCAATTTTTGGTATGATACTTCTGCAATTCCACTGTAAAACAGTGATGGAGTCTTTCACCTTAGGAGTTGAATTAACCATTGAAGGATATAATTGCTGCAAGGATGGGCCATTGAGCAATCAGCTGCTCTAAAAATGTTCTAATTGTTGGGAGGAAAGCTGAAAGTATACTCTTTAGTGGTTCAGAAATCAACAATTTCAGAAAATTTCAATAATCCTACCCCCGGCTGAGGCTCAGAGGAAGGCGAAATTTTATTATTTCCAGTAATGGTGTTCTGTTTGGATTGTACGTTCCCAAAACCGGGCGGAATTGATTTCGGTTTTGAATCGGAATTTTTCAGTTTTGGGCGCAGTTTATCTATTGGTGGAGAAATTTTAAGGCCCTTTCTTGGCAGGTTGGGAAAAGAAGACTGTTTTCTTTTTCTGGAATTTCCGGATAACACAAATGATGTACCTTCGCACGCTCCGTCGGAGTCAGACTGTTCCGAAAATAGAGATGTGTAAGTGTTTTCTAAGAAGATGGGTTTAGGGGTAGCATTTTTCAACATTTCTGCATAGGAGCGCTTAGACCTCTCCTTCAAGGATCGTTTAATTTTATCCTCGCGCAATTTATAAATGGGGCATGCAGGGAGCTTATGCGAGTTTTCTCCGCACATTAAACATTTTTCTGAATTTTCGTTGCATGTATCCTCTTGATGAGAACCCCCACATTTGCCACACCGTGCCTTATTGGAACAGTAAGTGGCTGTGTGGCCAAGCTGTTTACAATTAAGGCAATTCATTACACGAGGGATCAAAAGGCGAACAGGGAGACGAATCTTATCGATAATGACATAGTTGGGCAGCGCAGACCCAGCGAAAGTCACTCGAAACGAGTCAGACAGTCGATAAACTTTTTTATCTCCTTCGTGTGATACTGAATGCAATTGTTTGCATTCAAGTATCTTTACGTCTTTAAGTATGGTGTCTTTGAAACGACCAACCCCATGCTTAATTATGTCATCAACAGTCAAACTCGATTCTGTGATGACCCCATCAATTTCAATTTCCTTTGAAGGAATATACGCTCTATACTCACGCGTAAAAAGCTCGCAAGAAGCAATTGCATTGGCTTGTTTGAGACTACCAACGACAATGCGTATTTTATCTTTATTGACTTTGACGATCTCTTTTACATCCGAGAATCGCGAAGTCAAAACTTTCGAAATTTGAATAATATTTAGCGCCTTTACTTTACGCCTAATAAATACAATCCATGGTCCCGTTGACGACTCTGGGTAAATTTTAATTCTAATCGGGTTTACATTTTCAGCAGAAGGCTTAGGGGGAGGGTCTGTTACTCGTTCTCCCATCTCTTCATCCATTTTACCTAGCAAGAAAAACTATCACAAAAAGGAATGCAAAATATACCTGTTATACCTGTAGAACACACCTCATGTGTTACGTTGTAAACTCGGTGCCCGTTGTTTGACAATGTGACACTTGCTGTCCTTCTTCGTCGCGTTGCTTCTTCAGTAGAGAAATAGGCCTACCTGCAACACTTCAAAACTCTCTCCGGTTAAGCTGCTCGTCGGTATCACCACCACAAGCGCGCTCTCTCCGTTTCCACCGCCGCGGTAGACAAATGTGGCTACCTGTGGCTTGCTGCGAAAATCCCACTGTCGATGCGGCACTTTTCGGTGCCACTTGTCTTCCTTATTCGTCGTACCACTTCTGCGGTAGACAAATAGAGCAAATGGGTCTACCTGTGACGCTTCCCCTCTCGTCGATTAGAATTGCCCGACGACACCAATACAATATATTTTTCTGTGTGTACAGGCACGATCACTGTCGATTTCTGTCACCGCGGTAGGCAAATTCGTCTACCCGCGGTTTGCTGTCAAAACACCACTTGTCGAGGATGCCGTTGGCCACGCCTCCGACGTATCAACTGTCGACTCACACTTAACAAACTGGTCTCTCTCTCCCACAAAAACGCATACAGCGTCTCGCACTCCGTCACTCTCTCGAGAACAAAACCTTCCACCTGGAGTCACAACCGTCTCGGCCGGTTGCAAAAACTGTTATGAGCGGTGTGCTTCTTCCGCTTCAAAATAGACTAAGATCACACAGAAAGCTGATAAAAATTAATCAAAATTTTAGGTTGATTGCTAATCATAATTATTCGCAAAATTTGCACATCTCAATTTTTTATATTTTGACAAACACTCCTGATTATTCATGTTTTTGAAAAAAAATATACAGAAGTTATACAATAGTGCTATGTTCGAAAGAAGCTGTGCATTGTTTTCTTTCTAGACGGTTTCCTTCAAATACTCTTCCTTTTCTTTTGGATGTAAAATTCTTCGACATTTTTTGGAAAAGTGGATGGTGCCTTTCGGATTACCGGAATTTGCTAAAACTCAATTCATATGGACATTTTTGGAACGGAATTGATGAGTAGATACCAAATATCGACGTCTTATGCCATTCTGAAACTAAGATGACGTTTTCCGGTTTAGCGGAATTTTCAAAAACCTATTCAATATGGGTATTTTCAGAACGGCTTTGCCGACTTCCGATTTCCCGCAGTTCTCTAAAACTATAGCTATAGTGGTATTGGTGGAACTATGTCTGACACCATTTTGAAAACTGAGTTTGAGACTTCCGGTTTAGTGTAACTCTAAGACCCAATGAATATGATTATTTTGATGAGTAGATGCCAAATATAAATGTGCGACGTTATTGTGAAAACCAAGATGGATTTTGCCGGTTTAGAAGAATTCTCTAATGACATCTTCTGGTGTGATGAATAAATGGCGGATGTCAATGTTTGAAGCAATTTTTTATTCCAGGATGGCAACCTCCGGTTGAATGACAGTCTCCTTAACTCCAGTTATGCGTATTGTTGGTGTGAAGTAATTTGGAAGTTTCTGATACTGAGTATACGGTTCAGCTCGAGCGTTTGTATGTTAAAGTGTTCGATCGCGTGAGTATTTGTACGTCACATATGTTAGAGTGTATGTAACTACGCAAGTATAAATTCGATTTTATAAAATTTTATAACCCGCTTGCATATTCGCGCGGAGCGTGAATCTGGTACTTAATTTCCAGTGTACGGTTCAGATACTAGATGATAGTGAGTTCCCCTACATCACTAGAGTTCCCCATTATGAAGTCATGGAACGTGTTGTCTAGTGAATATGAGCAACATTTTTATTAATCTATCTGAAGGCATGAGAATCTGTTGCTAAAATCGAGGGTAGGGACTTTCGGATGTAACCGATTCATGATTGCTCATGTTTGTGGAATCATGCATGAGTCCGCGTTTGTACGTTTGTTTGTGCTCAAAAGTTCGCTTAATTACCGGGATGTTGCGCAGTGGCACGACGAGTGACAAAACCCCAAAAATCAATGTGTTTTAATTCTTTTGTAAATATTTATTCTATATTTCTCTCAGTTTGAGTAAAGGTGTCTCGAAATTTTACTAAAATCGGATGAAAAATGAATTTTTAACATGTCGTTGAAGCAAGTGATGTCGAGGATTTCTGTTCAATTCAATTCATTCGAATTTTTAGTACCTTCGAGTTTCAAATGGCGATATCTCAAGAGCTACACAGCCGATTGGAACAATTTTAAGTTCATTGAAAAGAAGAATTAATATGCTAAACTATAGATGGGAGGTTTTTGTGCAAAACTGATTTACGTTTATTCTGCATCAAAAAATCCAATTGAAAAGTTTCATATCATATCAGTAATTTATCTTTATACGTGTTCCAATTTTTGAGATGGTCTTCCATGGGTCACTTATCATGAATCTGACTCAAAATTTAGTGTAGTTTCAAGATATATAGGGCTCATCTTGCGCATTTTTGCGCCTAAGTTGGTATATCTATGTTTTTTTAAAACACCCATATGGAGACGCCCTGTAGCTCATAAATCTCCTTACAAATTAATTGCCTAAACAACATCATATTACTGAAAAATTAGTGATTTTTACTAGTTTTGTCAACCATTTCTGCTATCCGATGAGATTGGCTACTATGATTAATGTTGATATTAACCCTTTAACGACCCACACATTCAAATGGGTTTATATAAAAGCTGCCGAAAAAATGAAATATGGTATATCAAAACTGATAGCAGAAATGGATTCAGCGACCCAAAATTAGTTAAAACCCCAAATTTTAGCCACATAGGCCAATTTTTATAATTTTGTCACAACTTTGTGTGAACAGGTGCCACTGTAGGCGGCGAGATTGCGGGGATCAGGTTTGTATTATCGCGAAGACCACGAGCGTTTGTACGTTTAAAATGAGAGATTGTGAGAGAATATAATAGTGTTAGTGAGTGTAAGTATGAATCTAATTTAAGATATAGTAAAAAAGAGAAACAACAAGCCGAATATTTACAAAAAAGATGCAAAGAGATTAAATATGAGCGAATAAAATGAACGAGATATTTTGTACGCATGAGTAGTAGAAAAGAAAACTAATATAGGTACACAAAAACAAAGGAAGCAGAAAAAACAACACATGTAACATGTAATCAAACTACTCGAACTCGCCTAGAGGAGGGATAAATAATTCAAATACTTTTTACATCTAGTTTGCTAAAGTGACCTAGTATAGGTTATATCTCTAGTCAAATGCAACACGAAACCACGATAACTAGTTGAATATACCCTCAAAATCTCGATTAATAACAAAACAACATTTTTGGGACCATCGGCACCAAAAAATACGTAGCTAATTTGATATTTTTTAGCCAATTCTCTATTTTTTAACAGTTCTGGATTAAATAATTTAACATACCGTTGGAAAATTAGTTGTTTCAAACGGTATGCTATATTATGCTGTCTTATAAGAGATGTTGTGCGATTTTAGGACAACAATACGAAAATTGCCATTTTTTGTGATTTCTTCATTAAAAAAATTCCGCATCCAACGACATTTTGATCATAAAACTACAAGGGACAACCCTATGGGGTTGTACGATTTGTAGACGTAGGACTGCAATACGTGTTATTGATTCGTGAGATGGATGAATCGGAAGCATTTAAAACCTGACCACTTTTCGTTAAATACCAATTTTGTTGAATTTGGAAAGTGCACCCCGATATCGAATACAAAGACGTAGTCCTACATCAACAATCGGTCAAAAAATGGCGGAGTTTTTGCATCCTAAATTAGCAATTCTTGCGCATGGACTTTCTAATTTCGGTTTAACTTTGGCGCCTTGGATTTCCAAGAAATTGTTTTTGCGACATCAACACGTTTGCTATTAGTACACAGACCTTCAATTGCGTATGTTTTGTACCTTCCTTGAAGGAATTTTTTGGTTTTCGGTTCAAGGGAGCTTAATGCTTCAGGATAGTTCTAGCGCGAAAAATTATTTAGTAACGAATTCAATGGCAAGTGGTCTAGTACAAGAACGATCAATTTGGAGATACACTCACCCGAAGTGGCGCCAGTTTCTTTTGGTACAACAATAAGTTCATGAAAATTCTCTGCTGTTGTCATGTACCCTAATGGTAGGCTGCAAATTTAATTGAAACAAAAAGTCAAAAACCCGCAGTACCAAGACCTTACTTCATCGTAGAGAAGACACTATACAACAACAACGATTGACATATTACTACGAACTATGTTTTGAAATTAGATTGCTGATCTTGACTGGAAAACTAAACTTTTATCAGCAATCAGCTATTATCACAATATATATCTGTACAGGGTCACCCCAGTTTGATGAGAATCACAATCAAATTAATAAAATATTGTCCAGGTCATAAATCCATCAACAATCGCAATTAACCCTGGACAGGTGGTAAATGACTGAGTAATCCGGTCAAGCTTGTGAACACCTCGAGATACCGATAAAATCCGTTGCCTTTGGTTTCACCGCGCGTCACGATACGAAGCAAAGCCAAGAGTCGAGGTTGCCATTCTCAAACAGTTGAACAGCACTGGATGGAAGAAGAAAAATATCGTTCAAATTGATGTGATGCGAGACATGCGAAAGAAGCGAATTGCATCATTACACACAAGACTGGTTTGCCGCTTTGATCGTGCTCGAGATTGGGATGGGTATGTGCACGGCAAAGAGGCCTAAAGAAACGCACGTATATATATTGTTATATTTTAATAATATAGGTCGCAAGCCGTTGCACTTGAACACGTGTATGCAGCTAAATTTTTTGAAAGAACAATCTCAAGAGCTAAAGCACTTGAGTTAACATCTCGGTTGGCTGAGCGGCAGATCTGGGCTATTATTGGTGAATGGATTCTTGGTCAAGAAATATGTTAGCTACTGATGCAGCAAATTGGTTTTCGTGAGTAACCCGATCCGCTAGAAAAAGTAGATATCGAAGCGATAAAAAATTATGACAGATGAGTTAAGCCATGAGGCTATACCACTACTTATTTTTAAACCAGTAAAATCCAGCAACATTATGCGACCATTTTATAAGGAACGAACTCGCTGACTCGTATCTCCGATGCTTTTCAATTAGTTGATTAGTATTACCGACTATTTTTACCCAATTTGAGGCTCAAATCATGAAACTAGGTTAGGGTCTATCGTCTCAAATGAAATTTTGATCTATTTTAGATCTTAGCAAGTTTTATTTAACCTTCCGGAAGTCGCGCTAGTGCACTGAGTGCACGCTGCTCTGAAAATCTAGCGAAATCGTCTTAGAGCACCAGCGGCTGCTCGTTCAGTGGGCCATTTGCGCGACTTCCGGAGGGTTAAGCAATCACAATTTGAATTCTGCTGAATAACTGTGATCGAATATGATCTTTGTATAATTTCGAAAGGTGAACTTTACTATCGTCGGGTTTAAACAAGGCACAGAAGTCAGAAACAAGGCAGATTTAATACGCCTATGACACAAAAAAAAATTAAAAAATGAATTAAACGAATATACCTGAAATGATAAAACGTTGCAATTGTGCATTTGAGTGTTACGATAATAAGAATAGTTTCTTACCAAAAGATCATGCATAAGGCCAATTAAACGCAAAAACGCCAATTTCTATGAAAGGTATTGATCACACCACGATATCACGCAAACCGATCGCAATTGGTTTTTTTCTTTGCGGCGAGCGATTTTTTTTTTCTTCCACTCACTGGTGTCGATATCAGGAAATTTCGTGCACGTTTCCTCATCGCGTGGAGTGGTTAGCTTTCAATGATTACAAACAGTATTTAGGCTGAACCACATTAACGAACCCGGCTTGGTAAACCAGAGAGAGAGATAGGAAGAAAGAGAACAAGTGAAACTATGCAATCGTAGGTCTTCCTGATAATCTTGCCTCACTGCATGCAATTAACCCAATTAGCTTTATTTCTGGTTGTATATAACTAGCGGAATCATTTTTTCTTAAGATTGTTAGGAGTAGCTATGATGGTAGGGTTATTCAGCTCACTTTCACCTTTTTCCTATTGTTACCGTACACATTAGAACTTGTTGAGCGAAATATCCTTTCTATCAACGAGAGCGAAACGAACGAAGAGTGGATAGAAAAAAAAACGTTTGTGACATTCGCCAGGATGGAATCCGGGAAGCTGAGCCTCAGAGAGTAACCGGAGACTATGAACATCGGATAATATAGCAGTGGTTATTTTACTTTTTGCCTTTCTCATATAAAGAAAGGCTATGCAATCACTTCAAAAATCTCCTTTTCAACCAAGGTCCGGAGAGCCGAGTGTCATATACCATTTGATTCAGTTCGTCGAGATGGAAAAATGTCTGATGCATAATTTTGAGTGTATGGTATAGATACTAGAAGAGCACCAGTTTTCCCATATCACTGGAGTTCCTGGTCATGTCGCCATGGAACGTGTTGTCTAGTGAAGACGATTGTCAGTTTATTAATTGATCCAACCGAAGGCACGAGTCTACGATGCTAGGACCGAGGTTAGAATTCCGGACGTGATCGTTTCATGATCACGCGAGTGGTTGGTTAATGCTTAAGACCGCGTTTGTAAGTTTATAGGTGCTACAATGTTTACTTAACCACCAAGGCGTTTTATTGTTGGCAAAATCACGGGCGTAAGTATGTGTAGATGACTGCAATTACATGGTTGCGTTTGTGACCAGGTCTGTGTTATCGCGAAAGCCACGAGCGTTTGCATGTCTATGAGTATAGATAGAGTATAGTATAGAGATATAGTAATAAAGGGAATCATAACATGCCGAATAAGGAAAAAATGCAAAGAGATCGGCAGAAGGCTGATAGCACCCAGTCGTCGCCGGTCTAAAGACCAAATGTCATCAATAGACTTAGACACGGGTGGAGGCGTGAGATAGGAAACTTGTGAGAACTAAATAGATTAGAAGCGACATACTCCGTCCGGAATCCGAACTCAGTTGTAAGCTTCTACGGCTGAATTGAAACTCCAATCGGAACATGTCGTCTCCTTGCCATTCTAATCTCTTTTGTGAAGACTATGTTATCTAACCGTTTGACGACCTTTCGACTTCGTCTCATCAGAATCCGACACTAACTTAGTGACTGGACTAAGCAAGCACCGGATTGACATTAGCTTTGTCCTGTCAATCATTTTCTTCGTGTTGGAAAAGAATTGGTTTGAACCTATTTTTTTCTACCAAAGAGAAATACAGCATTGAATATTGTATTTTGACTTCATTAGTTCTCATCAGCTGAATCAGAACTACTTTTCTTGCGGTACATCACGCTCAACTAGGAGTTTGCTCAGAAACACAGTGTATTCGTTTATGAAGCTAGCGTCAATCCGGTACTAACTTAGTCATGTCTCTAAGTTAGTGCCGGATTCTGATGAGACAGACGAAACGCAAATTCAATAAGTGATTAGAAACTGTTTCGGAATGTTTTTAATTGATTCTGAATGGAAATAAAAGCTTCAGTTCTCGTTTAATATATTCTTGGAACTTTATTGATGCTAAGTGAAATAATTCCAGCACGTCGTTCTTCCTATAGAACATTTTTTGTACATACGAATATCTTGATATTTGGAAGTTTATTCGAACTATTTTCGGAGTTTTATTGTATTCAAATGATTTCTTTTGTACTGTATTTCTTTTGTACTTAAAACATATATTCTAATTTGTACCAAAATTTCGAAAACCTTTCAGAATTAACATTTATTTAAGCATGAGCTGCCTTACGAAGACATTTATGATTATGCAAAATTCCTAAATAAGTTTTGGCAAAACCAAATGTTTGTCCATAAGGACACAAGACCTAACATGAAGTATGTTTTTTTATTGTTTTGGACTCTCCTCGTCAGCAATTTGATGTTAATGCTAGTTAAATAAGTCCAAACCAGCACCAAATTAGCGCTAACCAGCATTAAGTTGGTGTTAGTTACTGACGAGGAAAATTCGAAACACTAAAAAACCATGCGTTCATGATTTTTTTTTATTTCAGATGAAATCACGACTCTCTATGAGATTTTGTCTTTTTTGAGTAAAACAAAAGACAGGTTCAGAAGGCAACAAGCCAACGTTTTGTATTGTGTCAAAATAAATTACCTTTCCGATGCCTCTGTACTCTTTCATCACGCATCATGCCTGCATTTACATAATCAATCATGTGAAGCGACTAAAATGTTGCTACTGGTTCCAACATAAAGTGCTTCGAGACAATGAAAAGTAAATATTGATACATACTTTTGTGATTGATTGTGATCGACATCCGGGTGAATTTAAATTTCCGCTAAGATAAAAACATAACTTTTATATAGCATCAGATTAAGTGTTTTATTCGTTGTTGTTAATGATCGTGGCAACCAATAGTGAACTAGAGTGCTGAGTTTTTTACAAAGTCTACTAATTAGTAAAGGGAGTTTTGAGCATTTTCTTCAAATGAGATGGCTTGCAACGCTGAGCTGACATATGAAGTTAATTTTCCTTTCGATTTGTTCAGCTTTCTCCACAATTTTATACTCTTGAACATCTTCTTCAAATTTTGGATTGTTCAACTAAAAATGACCTTTCGATAAAGCGACTAGCTGCCAATAATACATCTTTTCAAACGACGCTCATTTTGGGTGTATGGGGTATTAAATAAACAAAACTGCTTATTCAGTGTGATAAGCTACCAGAGAAGATTCTAGATATCCTATTTCAAACCCAATAAAGCGACTGTGCTGTGCAGTGTAGTTTACACACGAATGGCATACTGGATCCTTTTTTGTTTAAAAATGATACTGGAGACAATGCCAACATATTTTGCGAACAATATCAAAAAATGGTTGAGGATTGGTTGTTTCTAAATGTTGTTCACAAAATTTGGAAGACCTTCTGTCTAAATAAGATGGGAAAACAATTCATACGCAGGTATCACTCATCTATTTGTTCAGGACGATGTTCGTTAGTCGAATCCTATTGAAAGACAGTAATGTCGATTGGCTGCCTAGTTCTTGGCCTCTGCGCACGGAAAATAATCCGTTCCTAAATTCATGAAAACAAGACCACGTGAACTGCAGGTATTACAAAAACCGTTACCAAGCTCCTGAAATTATGAATAATAAATCTCGTATTCATGAAACTATTTGCATTTCCAAAAAACTAGTTCGCGTCGAATGTATACATTGTGAGCCACACGTCCACACAAATTGCTATTAAACTGTGGAACAATGTCATCAAACACGGCCACAGCAAAAGTCAATCCACGTCGACTGGCCAGCCGGCCACGCCAGGGCACACAGGCTAGTGGTTGAGCGTTAGTATGAGTAGGTGCAGAGTATGAAAAAACACAAAACATAAAAAAGGCCCATAAGTCCTCTCGGTCTCCTTGATGTGCCACTATCGAGGAGTAATGCAAAGACCACGCAATATGATGATGTTTGCAATACCGTTAAACCCCTCAACGTAGGGGAGGGGCTAAACGCAGAATGATTGTTTATTGAGATTAAAATCCTTTCTGAAATGAAGATGGCGTTACATTTATGTACTGTATGATTCGTAGATGGAAAAAAAATCCATTCATAAATTCATGAAAACAAGATCACGATTTCGTGAACTGAAGGATTTACATGACCAAGTTCCTGACATTATGAATAATAAACCTCGTATTCATGAAATTATTTGTGTTTCCAAAAAACTAGTGTGTTTGGTAGGGTTACTGTGGTTGTTCCCTGGACATGTTTAGTTTTTGTTGTGATCCTTGTTCACAATTTGGGAATACTCAGACGGCAGTTAAACGATGTTCCTAGCTTATTTACGATTTTTGTGATTTCTCATCAGGTTACCGTGATATTTTATTTATGAGTTTGCTATCGGATTTTTCTGCCAGAATAGCGTAATTTATGTTCATGATTTTCACGATTTTCGTAACGTCTATATCGTGGTATTTAAGTCAAGATTTCAGAATACTAGTCACGATTTTTGTGTGAGTAATGTGATTTATATTGATGATTTCAGGATCTTGTCACGATTTTCATATTTCTACTCGCGTTATCGTGATATTCTAGTCACGAGTAGAGTTATATATGTTCATGAATTCAGGATCTTAGTCACGATGTTTGATACATAAAACAAGAGTAATGTGTTATATTCATGATTTCAGGATCTTGGTCACGATTTTCGCAATTTTTATTCACGTTATCTTAATATTTTAGTCACGAGTAGAGTGATTTAGGTTCATGATTACAGGATCTTAGTCGCGATTTTTAATATCTTTGTCACGAATAGTATGATTTATTCTCTTGATTTTAGGATCTTAGTCACGATTTTCGTAATTTATTTGCATGTTATCACGATGTTTTATTCTAAATCTTACTTTAGTAATTTTTCTTTGCCTTATCGCGATCTGCTATTTTTTCAAAAAAAATTATGATTTCGCGAACTATTTCACGACCACAAATGGTAAGTTGTGACTTTCAGTTCATGAATACATGAACAATATTCTATGATTTCGTGAACTATTTCACGAACACGAGTAGTAAATCGTGGCTAGTATACCAGGAATCATGAACCAGTTCACTAATACTTGAATAATGTATGATCTCGTGAAATGCTTCACGAACGCAAATGGTAAATCGTGACTAGTATACTAGGGATCATGAACAAGTTCGCGGGTGCATGAATAGTATTTCATGATTTCGTGAACTATTTCACAACCACGAACGATAAGTCGGGACTATTATACTAAGAATCATGAACCAGTTCACGAATACATGAATAATATTTGATAGTTTTGTGAACTATTTCTCGATCACGTATATTGGATCCTGACTAATACATTAGAAATCATGAATTAGTTCACGAGGATTGTATGGATCCATGAATAAAATTCTGAGTTTCGTGAAATAGTTCACGAGGAAGTATCCAGGCTGTTTTGATTTTGTGAATTAATGTTCCTAAATCTATGAATAACATCATATGTCAACCTTTGGATTTATGAATAATCACTTCCCACAACATCAGGTGGTAATACTGGTAGTTGCAAGAAAAGTGCTTCTTCTAAATCCTTAAAATTGGGAAACAAATTGATCAAAATCAAAGAAAAGAAGCACAACCGCAGAGGTGCTCTCTTCAACAATGCTTCATCTCATTACATAGAGTATTCGAGTCTCAATACTTATCGAGCGCAAGCAAGGTTGGAGAAAGGTCATTTTTCGATTGCGCTGAAGCATGATCTGTTGAAAAATCTGCACGTGTGTCCTTTCAATCCCTCCTAACTCATTCATCCCATATCCATACAAATCTGTACCTCGTTGAAATATAAATTGGAGGAGATAAGTGAGAAGGCCCTTCACTAGAATAAGGTTACATTCCATGGAATCCCAAGAAATGTTTGAAGAGTACTGATGTTTTGATGAGGCTCAAGTTCCATAATCCTGGTTCGTGGGCAGTTTGCAGGGAAGTTCTGAGAACCAAGTCGCCTACAGAGAAAATATAGCAGTATTTTTGCAGTATCGACGACCGAACTGAACTATGACTTTCAAATGTCACGACGACAGTTTATAAATCTATATCGGCTTAAGTCGAATTTCAATGACAATAGCTCTTCGGAGGCGTTGTCGTTCTGTTATCTCAATATCCCCTCTGAAATATCCGCTCATCGAGAAGTGTCTTTATTCCCTTGGGAGTGAAGAATACTTCCGTATTGTCTATGTTCTCTATGTCGTTATTTTTCTTATCTCTAACCTTAAAACTTCCCCAATCCTACCCATCAGGGAAATGATGAAAAGAGAAATCATGGCAAAGCACAAATTTCCGATCAACATGGGGCACGTACCATTTGAGCCAGTCGCTACTGATTCCTGATTTATAGATAGAACCTGATTAATATGCCAAGGCCAAGATGCGCAAAATGCTTGAGAAATGTAAATATGAAAACATTTAAAATATTACTAGATCTACGACGTATGTCGAGAAGGACTGTGAGGTACACCATGAAGACTGTGATATAGTTCGTATACGGCGCAGAAAAGGCGCTGTTAAAGTTTTCAGGTCAAAGTTGTCACAGTAAAATTAGTAGGATTAAGCACTTGCCCACACCACCCTGCAAAAGTAATCTTAGAAATAATTTTAAAATGTCCGCAGACGCTAAACTTCAGCTTGCCAAAGGGTAGTTTATGAAATTAAAATAAAACGGGAAGCTAACTTGCTCAGTCCGCATCTATTTACGATCGTTTGAGAAAGTTATCTTCGGTTAGAGCCTGTTATGATAGCGCGACACCACTGTATTGCAAAGGTAAATCCCTGTCGAATTGACTTAAATTGACACAGCACAATAAAAAACCATACCATTATACGCTAGCATCAATGAATCACGTAAGCAGACATCACTGTTAATCTAATTTATGAACAGATTACTCATAGTCACACGTTTTGTGAATACAAACAAACCCCACAACATCATTGGAGAAAGTACCAGGAATGATATGTAAACTCATCATATCTCTGACACAAACACTAGCAGATTATAACCCGTTTGGTATAGAACATACGGGCTTGGTTCGTGGCCTGACTTTAGCATGTGTGCCATTTTCAATATAATAAAAAAAATCTACGGAGGCGACAGAATTGGACATGTGGCGAATTCGCTTGCGTCGACAATATGTAACATATGTTTTACATCATCTATGTTACAGGCAAGTGGTACTGAAAAGGAATTGCTACACCCAAACGAAGTGAAAGTTGCAATCAGAACTATATGCCTTCCAGGAGTGATTTGATATATTTTTACTGCGGTTGCTGTATGTCATAAACATGCGGATAGTGATGGAGACATTTTTCATACCATGCTTATTTTCTATCGCTATCACTACGAATGTCAAACTTTAGCCCCATTGAAACGGAACGTTCAAAATAAGTGGAAACAAACCATCGAGCATGAATTGTGCTCGATATCATCGATCTCCCAGATATTTCTGCCATCGATTTTCAAAACAGTGTATCTACAAATAAGACACATCCGTTTTAATAATTTTACGATTTCTTCTTAACATTTTACATAATATGCGTGAAAATCTTCGTCTTTTAACATACAGATATTGTGGTAATATTGGAAAGTTATCATTTCCACATTCGTTGTTTTCAAATGTTACGTTTGTACTATTCCCGGTGGGTTAGTTTGTGTCTGTAAATTTCACACATGTCGCTCACCCATCTGACGCTTTCGTTTATCGATTCGATATACATACCTGCATATGTAAGCACACAACAATAAAGATCCAAATATCAAACAGAAGGGTTTGGAAATCGACACTATTACCTTAATGTTGACTGTATAAATTCGCTAATCAGTAAAGCAGATCAACCAACGAAATCAAAGTAAATAGTTAACAGTGCACATAAATCAAAGATATAAAAACACAGTTATTCGATTAATCGCGATTCACAACCAATTCATGAATCATTCAATTTGCTGAAAAATGAACTTAATTAACTAACGTTTCTCAGAAAGCTACATCTGCAAAAAAATCGTTAGCATATAGAAGAAAGGCTCATACATGTAATAACTCAATTCTCAACTTGGAAAACCGAACCGATTCTATGCAATGTCTGATATATATGTATATGTTCATCGTCACTGTACAAAATAAGATGTGTGCCATTATAGGGCACACACGTTTTGCAAGTTGTAAAAGATTCGAGTGCACACAAGCTGATGCGGCATTTACACAACGATCGCCATAGTGGGAGCTTTGCTGTCGATCTTGCTACGCTTCAAAACAATTGCAGATGAAGTATATCGGGTTGGCATAATAAACATAGGGAATGAATACTTGCTTTACAGTTAGATAGAACCACTCTCGTATTACTTAACACAATCTGCTGCTACTTACGTTTGACTATCCGATATTTAACCAAAGTTTATAGATTGCTGTTTTCACTTTCCAATTGAGTATATAATTTTTCCCATTATGGTCCAGATTAACCTATTTGATAGATTAAATTCCCGTAATAATAATTTCCGCATATTGATTTCATTTGAAAGCAGTAGGAATTATAAAAATATGTTCAAAGTTGTTGTTGGGGAAACTTTTTTACTGAAAGCTTCCCCATGATCCAAAAACGTCAAAAAATTTGTTTAGGTCTTTAAACCGATAAACATTTGATTGTTGATATTTTATGGCGGTGGAAAGCGAATAATTTTTAAAAACGGCATTATTTCACGAAGCAATTGTTTTAGTTGATTGTTAGAGTAGAACTCCAAATATCTCGACAACTGTTGCATTTTGGAAGTTTTTTGTTAACACTCGCCCACTGTTGCACTTTGTACAACACTTTGGGATTTTTCGATATCATTTTGTTGCAAAGACATTTATCAATGCAAAACCCTCGGCATGCTACTGTACCTTGATGTGGTCCGGGGGCTTTTTCACCAAAGCAGTATTACAGTGATTATATCACAGAAACTTGGGATACGATTATTTTTTTTTAGTTAAGCTACATTGTGATCAATTTTAGTACTTAACTTGGCGACCTTTATTGTCCACTGCCATGGTCAAATTATGTGGGTTTAGGGCCCAATTCTCATTGGAGGCACCCTTCTTTTATTGCTATATTTTAAATTGGATCCATGCTAACACTCGCTAACACAAATTGTTTATTCTCCCATACACACTCACAATCTCTTATTCCAAACGTACAAACGTGGCCTTCGCGATAACACAATCCTGGTCACGAATGCGAACACCCGCGATCTCGTCAACATTCAAACACCCCGGAAATTAAATGAACGTTTGCACCTAAAAATTTACTAACGCGTTCTCAAGCATCAACTCACCGCTCGCGCATGGATCAGTGACGGCCGGAAGTCTCTACTCCTGATCCTAGCAACCCAAACTCATGCCTTCATTAGGACCAATAGGAATAAAAACTAGACAAGACATCTACACGCGATCATTGAAGAACATGCGACTGGCCATACGCTTATAATAATGTGTCCACGCGAAGTTACATACAAACTAGCACACGCAACAAAAACGTCAACATGCAAACGCTCGAGTCCTTCGCGATCATCCACGCACAACCACACACGCGATCTCGTAAAAGGGATAACACCCCGGTGACTAAGTGAACGGTTTAGTACTTATAAATTCACAAACGCGGTCTCGAGAGTGAACCTCCAAATGCCCGTGTTCGCGCGATCATGAATCGGTTTCGTCCGGAAGCCCCTATTCTCGGCCCTAGTAGCTTAAGTCCAATGCCTTCAGGTAGACTAATCAAAAAGATGATGCTCATATCCACTAAACTACACGTTCCATGGCGACACAAAAATCGAATTTATACACACGAAGTCACATACATGCGACAAACAAACATACAAATGCTTGAGCCCTTCGCGATCATCCACACAACCTACACTCGCGCTCTCGCAGATAATATGAACGTCTCAGCACTTCTAAACATTCAAACTCGATCTCTAGCGTAAATCTACAGTCCCCCGCACTCGCGCGAGCATGAATCGGTCACGTCCGGAAGTCTCTATCCTTGATTCCAGTCTAGGTCCATGCCTTCAATTGAATAAACTAGAAAGCTCTCATATCCACTGGAAAACACGTTCCATGGCGTCATGACCGGGAACTCTAGTGATATGAGGTAACTCACTCCCTGTTAGAATGTGATCCGTACATCGAAAACTAAATATCAGAATGACGGTCCGCGTGGCCATCCAAGAACATACGCGAATATGTGAATGGCCACAGGGTTACAAAATCGAATTTATTCACGCGAAGTCACATACACGAGAGCACACGCGACAAACACGTCAACATACGAACGCTTAAGCTCTTCGCGATCATCTATGCACACCTACGTTCGCGATCGCGCAAACTTAATAACACTCCGGTAACAATGTTAGCGTTTTAGTACTTGCGAAGTTGCAGGCGCGGTCTCAAACGCGAACCCGCAAACGCGCACTATCGTGAATCGGTCACGACCCTTCATTCTAGCAACTTAGGTCCATACATTCAGTTATACCAATCAAAAAATAAAGCTCACATCCACTAGACAACACGTTCCATGGCGACATGACTGGGAACTCTAGTGATATGGAAGAACCCACTTTGTTCTAGAATCTTAACCGTACACGAAAAATTGAGTATTAGATTCACGGTATACGCGCGGTCATTCTGGAACACGCGAATATGCGAAAGGCGGTTTAAATATAAAATTTCTACACGCGAAGTTACATACACGTTGGCACACCCGACATACAAAGGCACACGCGATCGAACACGTTAACGTACAAATGCTCGAGCCCTTCACGATGATACACGCGATCGCGAGTCCCTACGCCCGCACATACCTGAACCGTACAATGAATATCACATTCAGAATCACGGCCCGCTACAATTGGCCTAAAGCAGTGTTTTAGTTGGCGACATCGCCTGTCTCGTCTGCAAATTGTAGTATGTGATTCTGACGGGGAGCTCTTACAAAATGTGTTGAACGGAATGTTGTTTTGTCGAATTTCTCATAATGCGTGACCTGGTTTCAACAAACAATTACAGATTTTATTGTTGCATTTGAAGTATGTCAGTGAACAAAAATGAATATATCTTGCCCAGAACATGTTATCTGAGAAATATATAGTGGTTTGGCATTGATAAATGTCTTTTTTTCGAGAGTTGTCCTACTGGAGCTGTAGAGTTAGATTCTTGGAAGGGCTCCCCGTCAGAATCACACACTACAATTGAAGACGAGACGGGAAATGTCACCCACTAAAACACTGCCTAAGGCCAATTGCAGCAGGCCGTGATTCTGAATGTGATATTCATTGTACGGTTCAGATATTCAGATATATGCGGACGTAGAGACTTCGCGATCGCGTGTATCATCGCGAAGGGCTCGAGCGGTTATACGCTAACCTGTTCGATCACGAGTGCGTTTGTATGTCACGTGTGCGTAACTTTCCGTGTTTAAATTCTATTTTATGACCGTGTACTTTCGCATATTCGCGTATGTTCTTAGATGATAGCGTGCGGAACGTGAATCTGATACTTCATTTTTGGTGTACGGAGGAGATATTCTATTTCACTAGAGTTCCTGGTCATGTCGCCATGGAACGTGGTTAATTTTTTAATTGGTTCCACTGAATGTATGAACCTAAGTTGCTAGTACGGAGGGATGTGACCGATTCATGACCGCGCGAACACGGACGTTTGACGGAAGTAGGTGTGCGTGGTTGATCGCGAAGGGCTTAAGCGATCGTATGTTAACGTGTTTGTCGCGTGTGCTCGCGTGCAAGTGACTTCTCGTGTAGAAATTCGATTTTGTAACCGTGTGGTCATTCACATTCTGATAGGGAGCGAATTACCTATGGATGGAATGTGATATCCAGTGTATATGAGAGCTTTCTTTATTTATTTCTTACAAAAGAAAGGTACACTCAGGTTTTTTACGCGTTTTTTTGCGCGGTATTCTTTTACGCGGATTTTGAAATTTACGCGGTTTTCATTTACGCGGATTTTGAAATTTACGCGGTTTTCATTTACGCGGATTTTGAAATTTACGCGGTTTTTACTTACGCGAATTTTGAAATTTACGCGGTTTTCATTTACGCGGATTTTGAAATTTACGCGGTTTTCATTTACGTGGATTTTGAAATTTGCGCGGATTTTGAAATATGCGCGGATTTTGAAATTTACGCAGTTTTCATTCACGCGGATTTTGAAATTTATGCGGTTTTCATTTACGCGGATTTTGAAATTTACGCGGAATTTTTAATTTACGCGGTATCCATTAATGAGGTTCCCATTAACGCGGATTCTTAAATTTACGCGGATTTTGAAATTTACGCGGTTTTCATTTACGTGTATTTTGAAATTTACGCGGATCTTGAAATTTACGCGGATTTTGAAATTTACGCGGTTTTCATTTACGCTGATTTTGAAATTTACGCAGTTTTCATTTACGTGGATTTTGAAATTTACGCGGATCTTGAAATTTACGCGGATTTTGAAATTTACGCGGATCTTGAAATTTACGCGGATTTTGAAATTTACGCGGTTTTCATTTACGCTGATTTTGAAATTTACGCGGTTTTCATTTACGCGGAATTTTTAATTCACGCGGTATCCATTGATTAGGTTCCCATTAACGCGGATTCTTAAATTTACACGGTATTCATTTACGCGGATTTTGAAATTTACGCGGATTTTGAAACTTACGTGGTTTTCATTTACGCGGATTTTGAAATTTACGCGGATTTCATTTACACGGATTATGAAATTTACTCGGTTTTCATTTACGCGGTTTTTATTTACGCGGATTTTGAAATTTACGCGGTATTCATTCACGCGGAATTTTTAATTTACGCGGTATCCATTAATGAGGTTCCCATTAAAGCGGATTCTTAAATTTACACGGTCTTCATTTACGCGGATATTGAAATTTACACGGTTTTCATTAACGCGGATTTTGAAATTGACGCGGTTCTTTACGCAGCCTGTATCCCCCGCGTAAAAAAATCTGAGTGTATAGGATTCGCTCAAACTTTGAAAACTTTTTCCGAGGCCTGGAGGGCCGAATCTCATATACCAATCGACTCAGCTCGACAATTTGGGACAACTTCTGTATATATGTGTGTATCTGTATGTATGTATGCATGTACAATAAGGTCATGTAATTGTTTCAGCAATGGCTGAACCGATATTACTGAACCCAGTTGCAAATGAAAGGCCTGACGTGACCATTTGACACTATTATTTTTGTTTTTTTAAATTGGTCCAATTGATGTCATGGACCTTGGCTTATTGCAGCAAGGATAATCGCGAGGATGATCGCAAAGGCTCGAGCGTTTGTATGTTAACGTTTTTGTCGCGTGTGCTGGCGTGTAGACATTTTTTTATAACTTCGGTGCTTGCTTGACCAACTAGGGAGCTAGTTCACGGAGCGTTGAGTATGCGTGGGGAGGGCGCATGGTCTTGTCTGAGTGGTGTGATGACTTCAGTCACCCAGAGCTGTAGAATTGTCAACTATCTCATGTGTTTATACTCCTTTGGTACTTATTTGGCATAACCTAGTAGTTATCATAACAATAAATAAATCGCGCCCGGAAGTGACTGCTTAGAATCGTTGAACTATTATTTGCTTAGAATCGGCATTCTGTTATGCTATTGATACGGAAATAACTCAGTTTTACATTCCTATTGTCATATTATTTTTGCAGATTTATGAAAGCCCCTCTTATTACGAAACCATTACATAAGTGTAATTCTAACTATCTACAAGAATAGATTCCATATCTCATTCAAACGATCGTAGGGTAAAATCAGCACCAACACGATAGAAACAACGAAACATTTGTCGCGTGATAGCAAAATGAACGTTACCGATTTACAAAAATATAAAATATGCTCCTCATAGTCGGCTATCCGGAGGTCAAGTTGCTTGTTTGCCATGTAAAATTTCAGGTTTTGTGGCATTCTTGAAGTCGTTCATAAAACTTAGATTACACTTGTAGTGTGCTATAAGATTTCAAATGTTACTTGGGTTGGCCAATCGTATTAATACGACAAATGATAAATTTCCCGAATTCTCGGCAACCGGCTGCCCAGAGCAATTATTACATGATGACGCTATTGGCACACTTACTAACAACGTTCCCCTTCCCGTTATACATGTGCATTCGAACGTGGCCGGCGTCGGTATAGATTAGAATGTAGGGATCAATATACATGGCAAAATGTGGCTCATCATGCTATTCCCAAGCATGTTGTTCCAATGAACATTTTGCAATCTCAATTGGTACGGGTCAATAACGAAGTAGCAACCACGGGCGATTTTTTATGCTTATGCTTATGCAATTGATGGCATGGGCCTAGTCTGCTGGTACCGAGGATAGAAACTTCCGGAAGTGACCGATTCATGATCATGCGAGCGTCGTGATTCTCTCAGAAGAGCGCTGGCCGGCACTGACGTCCATCTTACGGACACAATTTCGGATCCTAGTGGTCAACTGCTTCGTATCCTTGGCCCGCCAATTATTTTTGTACACTAGGGTACTGAGGGAGTCGAAAAAATCCTCACAGTACTGGGGCAAGTTGGTCGGGTTCCTTTCTCTCGGTACGTACGGTATCTTTCTTTGCTCAAGATACCCCAGCGTCTTCTTGGCGTGATGGGAAGACGTCTTTTCTGGCCAGAAGACGTACTTCCTATCCGCATGATGCTCCATTAAGAACGGCAGAATGATTTTCTCAAGACACTCATCCTGGTTAACTTTTTTTTATTCATTTCGTTTATTTGATAGGCACAAATGCGTTAGCTTGGCGGTGCCAAATTCTTTTTTTACATTTTGGATATTTTAAAACTAGGAGGTTACAATGTTGAAATATTTTTCTTATAAAAGAGAAAAAATTTACAGCTATCTTAAGACTAGAAATAAGATTCTATATACAAGAGAGGGAGCAAAAGATTTTTTTTATGAAAAATTTTAAAACTAGGAATTCAATAGTTTTTTAGGAAATATTTACAGCTATCTTAAAACTAACAATATTCCTGGTTAACTTGTTGATTGGCGGCCAGACCGCTCGGCTTCACCACGGCTTTGGAACCCCTCTGTCCGATATGGCGATGTACGGCAGAACTTTTTTTTCAAATTTATGCTTGAAACTTATATTTTAATTCGGGAGGTGTGGCCGACTTGTCGCTGGAATAGTAGCTGTCATTTCCTGGAATGTGGGTTTTCGAGAACAGAAAGTAACTTTCGTCGTCCAGAACGAACGACGTGTCGTGGTATCTTCATCATCCACCGGCACTGCGACTTCACGATCGCTATCTACTCGTCCGTGTACTCGGGAGATTGAGTCTTCATTCAAGAGATGATGTCCTCCATCTTGAGGGTCCGGTGAATCAAGCTATGGGAGCAGTGATATTTTCGGGAACGACGTCACGCATACTCGTTCCGTCCTTGCTATCGAACAGCTTTTTTACGCTTCCTTCTTTTTCGTCATTATTTTCGCCGGATGGTCGCTGCCGGCCTTCCGCTCCACGCTCAGAGGATGCCAGGATCCGGTAAACTTTACTCACCGGCACGTTTTAGTCTCGAAAGTGGTCCATCGTACTTTTTGCTACGATAACCATGCGTTTCATAAAACCGTACAACACACTCGCGGAGTGCTTGCTGTTTCGACGCCACCTTCGATTGAACTGACAGCACCCGAGCGAAAAGAAACAGGCCGCCCATTTCTAGAGAGTCCAGAGAGTAATTCTCTTGGAGAGAAAAAAATAACGCTCTTTACTTTAATTGCAGAAAGGTATTGACATCATTCTTTTTTTATTGAACACCCGTTATATGGAGTCCATTGGACACGATAGTACACTTGCTTGCGAAAGAGATTGTTTCCGCAACAGTTATCGGATCAGTGCCGACAAGATGTCAGCTCTAATACCGCGGCCGACGGTTTGATAAATGATTGCTCCACTGGATGATCCCCATATGTATTTGTTGCCGAACCAGGGAGACAAGTTAATGCTTATCCTGATGAGTTTTTTTCAATGCCAAGCATATCGGATGAGTGCGGGCTATAATGTATTGGAGATCACCAAGGCACTCTCTCAGAGCACTCAGGTTCCACTGGATGGCAAGGGTACAGTTCCTCTCCTCCAGAGAAGTAGCTGAGGTTGAATTGATTGCTATACGCTATGGAGCTAAGAAGACTTGTAGAAGAGTTGGATCTTGGGCTGCCGAGCTGACGGTTCGCATTGCTGTTGTCCTGACGGCTGTGGTTCGATCTTGCAGTTGCAAGGCTGAATTGTTGTGCTGTGTTCGGATGATTGACGGCTGAGTACTGCTGGACGAGTATTGACTGGAAAGATTTAGGGACAGTGGGTTGTTGGCTGATGGGTTTTTGTGATAAGCTACGTGCATCGCAAGAATCCGGAACGTCCCCGGCCAGGGTCGACGCGAGAAGATTTTTTTTTGTTTCAGCTACTGAATGTTGTTGCTATTGTTTGCGGATTGCCGCGTATATGGTTTGTATGGTGCCAAGAACAATCCGCTACCCGGCTTTGATCGCGGGATCGTGATGTTTTTGATTTCTCTATGTCTTCCATGGTTTTTAGAGTGTAGTTTTGGCGTTTTTCGGAATTGATGCCGCTGCTTATAGGGCCTTGTGCTATGGTTATTATGCTGACCTCCTCACTATAAAAGCTATTTTGGCTTGGTTCTAGCTTTGTGTTCGGGGGGGGGGGGGGGGGGGGGGTTGATGGCTATGTGTCGTTTGACAAGTGTTGACTAGAACGATTTGGGGGCAGTGAGTTGTTTGCTGTTACCGTTTCTTGGGAGAGCACACGGAATGCATCGGGAGAGCCCGCCCCGATCAGGATCGACGGGGGAAGGTTGCTTGTTTTATGATGGAGAACAGGTCGGGTGTAAGCAGGTTCATATCGAGGGTAGCTTTGGAGCTAGGATTTCTAGATTTATCAGTGCCATTGTTTCTGGAACCCTTCTCTTTTTGATGGCCGGATCTTCTAAGTTCTATTTGCATGAACGGGCCGGCGGATGATTTGTTTACGTGGACCGGTGTAACGAACTTTCCCTTCTTTGAATTTGTTCCCGTATGGGCGGTATGATGGTATTGTGCAAGGCACCGCTTTTGATGTAGTTCGGAGACGGCATGCCGTGAGTATTTCATCATTTCCAAAACATTTTTGTACCTACGTAAAACATAAACTATAACTTATTTCGAGGAACCTTATTCCCGTATATTCGATAATCTTACTTAACATCCTTTTGCTGTGGGCGTGGCTAAAACTATGGCTATTAAATACAATTTGTATTCAATTCCAGTTGAAATATTATTCGGGAGCTCCACTTTTGGAAATAAAATCATAAAAAATATAAAATTTGAATTTCAAAGGATAATTCTCAACCAAAAATGCAAACTCCATACCTCTAGGTTCAGTTCATTTTACTTTCGAAATCTCATTAAATATTACCCTGATTAAATTCTTCTCTTATCTACAATTTACATATCTGTTGAGTGCGATGAGCAAAGCCAGATGCAAGAATGAGCAATGTACCAAAACGTCTCGAATCATTAGGCGCGAATTATTTAAATTATTATTGCATTATTGAGTGATACAACACCAGGCAACAACATAGATTAGTAAACGCCATGCTGTGCAATCTGCGCAGGAGCGAAAACTATTCCTATACGCTAATGTTTGCGCAAGGGGGATATACCCATCTCACATAAGAAGCTTTCTAATTATTGGATTTTTTTCCGTTCGTTTCTCTGCGGTTTGTATCTGTTCGATAAACATTCCAAAAGCTGGTGTATGATGAATGCTCGAAGTAACGCAAGCGCGCCGTTATTTCTTATGAGCCAGATCGTATGTACGAGCATTTGTGTGCAACACCCTACTACTGGTCAAATTACAGATGGATTTGAGTTATATTTGATTTCTATTCTTATACCAGTCCAGAGTTAATAGTTTGGACCTACAGTCGATGCAACAAAATAACAATATTATCGCATGATTTGTGGACTAAAAATCTATTTGTAGATATGATTTGGTAATACGAATGTGGCTTGGGCAACGCTGGGGATGATGGTCGTGACGCAGCCCCAACAAATGTGAGAAAACCAGCAATTCGACGGAATACGTTCTGAACCAAAAATAGGGCATATCAACACAACATTACTGCAATCACTAACATTTGAATACGAACTCAGTAAAACCGAAATATACACAGTATAATGCATATGCAAAAAACAGGCTAATAGTCACGTCACGGAACAATGCTAAACAACATTAAGCTTTGTTCTTTTGGCATACCACGAATGATCGACCGACCATCAAACGGTGGTTTACTGCGTAACTACGCTCGCGGTAGGCGACACGATCACTGACGACGTAGAGTAGTTGGTGACCTTCTTGGTCGGTTCTAATGGCTTTGTTCTCGTTTGAACTCCTATAACAGTTGGCAGATTTGATACAAACGCTTTTAAACATGTGTCCATGAACTTTGCTGGAGCAACAGAGGTGTTGAACAGCCATCTGCAATAACTGACGGTGTCGAAGTGAGACACGTAAGTAATATTGACTAATATGGGTGATTGCAAACTATGTTCACTTTTCAGTATTTGAACAATTTTATAATATCTATTACTGCTGATCGGTCCAATATCGAAAAACTATTCCATAAACATTAAATAGTGTTAGCCATACCTGACAGAATTTTGAAGTTCTGCGAAATCTTCACAGAAGTCTGGTGAAATAGTTACCAAATTACAGGACAAGATGTAGAAATTTCGCGTTCACTAGGTTCAAATATAGAGCTCAAATTCGAGAATGAATTAGGAACTGATTGTGATTGATTATCACCATGATAACGATAAGAGGTGAAAACCAACGTTTGATACTTCCAAAACAACATAAACAAAACTTCATGGTTACACACGGAGGTAGCACCTACCTGTTGACACGTGATGAATAATGCGATCCACACGAAAATTCCCGCCAGTCCCTGGGCGGTCTTAGTCTGCAGAAAGATTCCATCACCGACATGGCTGATCAATGGATCGGTAGCCAGCGCTGCCGATTCCGTTGCGTGAATGATAATATTAGGCTTCGAACTGACGGTACCATTCGTCAGCTCCAATGCCGGGTGTTCCGTACTCATGCTGTTCCGCTTCTGGTGTTCACTGCTACCAACAACAGGGGCAGTGCTATACACTGCTTGCTCGCTATAGCACACGAGTCGTTAGTATCAGATTGCAGTAACAATTAGAAATTCTTCTCTCTATTATCCAACCTTTATGCTCGATTAATGCACAATGAAACCCTTCGCTGCACTTTCCACATTTAGAACACAATCACCATGTACTGAGCTTATTTTGATTAACATCTGTTAACACAATTTGCTTCTCAGTGACACACTTTCACTTTTTTCTAGGTGTACTGCAAGCCCGTTCAGGCTAATATGAGACTTTTACTCGTTTCCACTGCTAACTCCTAAGCCTGAAAACTGAATAAATATTTTGGTTAAATGTAGAAACGTTTAAAAACATGTAAACAAAATCAACAACAGTTGCGGATCTGTAGACAAAAAAAGACAAACGACAACGTTGTTGATTCAACCATCGACCATTATCGTCATCGCTTCACTATTATTCATTAGCATTAGACACCGATTTGATGTCAAAATGATTCACACAGAACACTTATAACAGTGTGAAAATTGCTAATTTTCACTCCACTTCTCCAAAAAATAACTGCAGGTAATTGAATTCAACCAGTCTGAAAAAAAAGAAATATGTATAAAACATTAGTGGCAATGTCGCAATTAGAAACAATATAACTAAAGAATAGGTACAATATACATAGAATTTTTAATTTATATTCATAGCAGGGGGATTGTCCCCGGTTATGTACAGAGTTTACTTTTTTGTACAGAGAATTTGTTTTGATAATTTGTGTGCATTTGTGTTTTGTTATTGAAAGTGTATATTGATTTAGTTTGAAACAAGATAGTTACGAGCAATTGTTTGAGTAGATATTTGGTCAACTTTTTTTTGTCTCCTGTTGCAGGCCACATAGAAAAATTCACTAAAAATGCAGAAGTATGAAGTAAAACCAAAACAGATTCACAGTTTAGATACCATTTTGCATGCAGGAATAGGTTGTATACCATTCCCCAGAAAGCCATTTCCCAGAAAGCCAATCCCCAAAATTCCATCTTCCAGAATGTACCGTTCCCCAGAAAGACATTGCCCAGAATGTACCATTCCCTAGAAAGCCATTATCCAGAATGCTCCATTCCCCAGAATGCCCCATTCCCCAGAAAAGTTAATGTTCTTAATCTTTTTTTTTGTGGCGAAGCCTAAGGTTTGCGCGTTACCTAATTCAAGGAACTGATGCGGTGTAAAGCTGCAGAGGACATGCTGCCGAATATGGCTGCCCCTCGCAATCAAACCTGCTATTCACTCGTATAACCGATTTACTCGATCACAGGGATTGGTTCCTTCTTTCAATCATGAGCAGTTGTTTTTTATTTTGCACGCCAATTTGTGATATTTTCGTCTGACCGGTTTATTCAAACATAGGTGTTAATTCCTTCTTTTGAACTTTCCTTCAATCTATATTAAAATCGAAATGAATGCTCATTTTGACAAACGGTTTGGTGTGTTTTTAGAGTATTTCTCAACAAACATATGACAGCACAGTTCACAGTATTTAATGAAAGACAAAACTTTTTTCTTTTGTTTACTACCAACATCTGTGGTTGGAGAGTAACGGTTTGTTCAGAATTTCCGATAAAAGTGAATTTTGACAGTTGGCTTTAACGCCGTAATCACATGTTTGTCGAGATTTATCTTTCTTTTGCATTGGAAATGTTTCGTACGCAAATGTACGATCTACCCGAAATGCATTCGAAAGTATTTTCTTACCTTATGCCAAATGGTACTTATACAACAGACTAACAGATATTCGACAACAATTCTTCGCCAATGTTAGCGGTCATTTTGAATATATTTTTAGATGGGACAGTGATCGCATTCACGATTATAATCCATATGTGGCGCGACTGGTATATGCGCAAGTATACGGGATAGACCACTAGTAAAAAATGTTCCTGGGTCTGAGGGTTAAATAATTTGTAAATGAGTGGTTAGAACCGTGTATAGTGTTTGGCGGATCGATATTTTTAAGGAAATCATAGTGTTATGTCTGTTTGTCTGTGCTACACGACTGTTAAGTCAAATGGCCAACTACCATATAATCTCTTATGTCAGACGATGTTGTGCCAAAAGATATTATGCCGAACAGCATAGTTTTGCTCAAAAGTTGGGACAATTCTTCAAGTACAAACTGGGAAGACGTAAAGAGTCATTTTCATGAAGATTCAATGAACTGCTCATGTTTGAAAGAAGGAATCAATTCCTATTTTTGAGCAAAACGGATAAGCGAATGGATAACTGGCTTACTTGCGAGGAGCCACCGCTTTCGGCAGCTCATCCTCAGCAACTTAACACCACATCAATTCAATTATTTCGATAATGCACAAAGTTTTGGTTTCACCATATAACTTACATAACACTGTTCATTCTTTTGAATCCTAAAAAGGGGCACTACCGTTTCCTATGATTGTTTCCCAATGACTCTCAAAACACACCTGATTAGATTCTGCAATTTGTACTACATGTTTCCTGGACAATAGTTCTTTCTGGGAAGAACACTTCGGTATTTTATTTTGTGTGGAATGTGCACGAATCGAAAGCGAAGAATACCGTTTGATGGAAGTGGGAACGAGTACAGTCGTGATTCGTTGGTTGGGCCACAGTCAATGTCCAACTAACGAATTTGATTCGTTAATTGGACCGATTGACAGACGTCCAGAACTATCCAAAGGAGACGGTAGTGCTGTAAATGCTTCTGTTCACATCGCTGATTATTTTCAGTTTGATTGTCAAGGTGCTTTTGACATTAAGATGCTTTTTAATTGAACAATGGTCCAACTAGCAGAGGCCCAACTAAAAAGCGGTCCAGTTCAAAAGTGACCAACCAGCGAATCACGACTGTAGCAAGTTAAAAAGATCAAATCAATTAAAAATTAAGCTACATTCTGGAAAATGACTTTCTGGGGAATGGTAATCTGGGGGGGGGGGGGGGGGGTGGATTCTGGGGAATGATTTTTGGGGGAATAGTATACAATCGCAGGAATATATAGTAATGGACAAACGATCCAAATTTTTGAATCATCCGCCACATCCAATTCAGAATCAAAACGAACACGTGTCTAGCCAAACATTTGAAAAGAGCCTATCTACAAAACGTAAACATTGAGAAAATTGCCAAAGAAGGTTTGATCAGGTCCTTTATAATGATAGGATTATAATCCAATTTGGAAAATTGATACTATTTAATTTCGTTTGATTGCGCATATTGCTTCTACTTGTATACCTCATACAAAAAATGCTGTTCAGGTCTGACATTACACCGAAAGTAAGAAGAATCGAGTGAAATCTAATTTGATGGCCAGATTGATCCCATTGAAGATCGTAAAATCAGATTGACACTGTATGTAAATTATGGAAACATTGGACTTAGAGCAGTTGCAGTTTCGATCAATTCATCGCGTAGGTGTTGCGCTGCTGTTATAAGCCTTTTACCATCTGTTATAATACAATAATACGTTATAACCCTTTTAAATAGACTGTATTATTAGTAAAGCCCTTTAGAAATCCGTTAGGTCTTTTTATAAGCAGTTGGGCCCTTTTGTAATCAGTTAGGCCTTTTCATAATCAGTTTGGTCATAAAGAAAAACCGCTTTTATAAATTGTTGTAAAATCTTTATCAAAATTTTTCATTATCAAATGTTGCGTTATGGCCGTGTTCGGATAGATATTTTTAATGGAAATAATAAAAATTCGATCTGTTTACATTTTGCGGTTAGACCCTTTTCAAGTGTTTGGCTAGATGTGACATAATTGTTGCGCATATTGACACATTTCAAATGCACTGGCGACTTACCTCTTTTTAAAGGAAATAATCTTAGTATTGTAGTATGAATTATGATTAGAGATACTAAATATAAAAATTTAAAAAAAATACGGGAAAGGTGGCTACTGAGTCATTTTTCGAGAGTTATCCTACTGGACCTACATTTGCAGACGAGACAGGCAATGTCGACACTAAAACACTGCTTAAAGCTAATTGCAGCGGGTCGTGATTCTGAGTGTGATATTTACTGTACAGTGCGAAGGTAGAGACTTTGCGATCGCGTGTATCATCGCGAAGCACTCGAGCATTTGTACGTGTAAACGTAAGTGTTTGAACGCGTGTCTGTCGGGTGTGCTAACGCGTATGTAACTTCGCGTGTATAAATTCTACTTTATAATCGTGTGTCTTTCGCATATTCGCGTGTGTTTCGCAACGATCGCGCGCCCGCCGTCAATCTGATACTTAATTGTTGGTGTTCAGATTCTAGAACAAAGTAGGTTCTTCCGTATCAATAGAGTTCCCGGTCACGTCACCGTGGTACGTGTTGTCTAGTGGTTATGAACTTTATTTTTTGATTGATCCAACTGAATGTATGGACCTAAGTTGCTAGGACGGAGGATAACGATTTCCGGAAGTGACCGATTCATGATCGCGCGGACACGGACGGGATCGCTTTTGTAACTTCGTAAATACTATAACGTTCACCTTATTACCGGAGGGTACCTACGCGGGCGTAGGTGTTCATAGATGATCGCGAAGGGCTTAATACTTTGTATTTTGACGTGTGACTTCGCGTGTATAAATTCGATTTTGTAACCCTGTGGTCATTCACATATTCGCGTGTGTTCTTGGATGATCACGCGGACAGTCATTCTGATATTCAATTCTCGGTGTACGGAACACATTCTAACAGGGAGTGAGTTACCCCATATCACTAGAGTTTCTGGTCATGTCGCCATGGAACGTGTTGTTCAATGGATATGAGAGCTTTCTTTTTTAAATTGGTTCAATTGAAGGCAATGATCTAGACAGCTGGTACTGAGAATAGAGACTTTCGGAAGTGACTGATTCATGATCGTGCTAGCGAAGGAGTTTATAGGTTCACGCTTGAGATCGCGTTTGAATGTTTATAAGTGCGGAGACGTTCATAGTATCACCCCGGCGACATCAAGTCTGCGAGAACGCGGGTGTAGGTTGCGTGGATGATTGCGACGGGCTCAAGCATTTGTACGTTAATGTGTTTGTCGCATGTATAAATTCGATTTGATGTCGCCGTGGAACGTGTTCAATTAGTCACCGGGGTGTTATCCTGTTTGCAAGTTCGTGGACGTAGATGTGCGTGGATGATCACGAAGAAATCGAGCGTTTGTATGATGACGTTTTTGTCGCGCGTGCCAGCGTGTATATAACATCGCGCGTATACATTACATACATACATACATTGCGTATTCTTGAATGATCGCGCGCGGATCGTAAATATACTTAATTTTTAGTGTATGGTTCAGATGCTAGAATGGAGTGAGTTCTCCTCTTTCACTAGAGTTCCCGGCCATATCGCCATGTTGTCTTTTTTCTATTGGTCCAACTGAAGGCATGGGTTTGGGCTGCTAGGACGAACACATACGACTAGCGCACTAGTACAAATTATAATTATTACACAACACAACTGATCGGATTCAACTGTCATAGAATGATTTGCAAAGTGGGTGGGTGGGGTGGTTTGGATTTAATTCAATACGGCAGGATGCGACTTATGTGTGCTGCTTGAGTGTTGCGTTGAAAAAAATATTTATTTTTATGCATGCGTGTGCGTTATAACTTGTTAATCCATGTTTACGGCGCTTTGTAGCTGCGTAGGGTAAAGAGCCTATTGGCTTTCATATGTTTCATATTTCGGTTATATGTGATATATTTCGGTTATATGTTTTTTATCAGTAAGGCATCCGACAACGTGCTTATGTAGTTATTGCACTGTTCAGCAGCATAGTATTTTATATAGGAGAGTACACTCAGGTTTTTTTACGCGGTTTTTCTTTGCGTGGTATTTTTTACGCGGATTTTGAAATTTACGCGGTTTTCGTTTACGCGGCCTGTATCCCCTGCGTAAAAAACCAGAGTGTAGTTGCATCGGAAACAATCACATTCCCAGCAGAACTTTTTGTTTTCTAATTTCAAACACTTTTGTTTCGTACTGCACACAACGGAAAATTTTAAAACAGAATATACCGTCCCAGCAGCAGTTTAAGCGGGTGTTCTTTTTCGATTAAAATTCAAGCCATGTCTTAAACGTTACTGGAATTAAAAGTGTTTTCCCAGTTTATGCAGTCAGAGTATCTGTCCTGCCCTATGTATTTAAAACACAGTTCTAATCGTGTTTTAAAGTATACAACAAATAGAACGGTTAGGTATACCAATTTAAATTTTAAAATAAATCTGTTTTAAATTATGAAACAAACCGCTGTACTGAAGATATAATTATGTCAGTCCTATTACCACATAAAACACCTATATAAC
The DNA here is from genome assembly GCF_030247195.1 of Topomyia yanbarensis. NCBI lineage: Eukaryota > Metazoa > Arthropoda > Insecta > Diptera > Culicidae > Topomyia > Topomyia yanbarensis. The sequence continues at coordinate 392,327,402 of NC_080672.1, forward strand.
ATAAAACGCTGTAGAATTGGTTTAATAATACAATGTTTACACTACAGAGTTATAACATGTTATAATAATTAGCAACAAGAAAAATGTCACCAAGATGGCATAAAAACTCGTTTTAACTGGTAGTGCGAACGTTGTATAACAATCAAATAATTTCATTTGTTCAACCACTAATCAAGAAATACTTAACCTTAAGATTGTTTACTTAAGTTCATTAGTACATTATTAAAAATTTAAATGGAAAATGAAATTTCATATTTCATGGAGAATCTGTATATTTCCGTTGGCGGGCGTGGGCTTCCTCATCACATTTCTCAATATGGAAATTTTCTTTTGAATATATTTTCTGGACAGACCAGCCTATTTTTACTAGGTGGATCAGCCAAATAATGCCAATCACCTAGTGAGATACTTGATTAATTGTAATAATAGATTACCGTTAAAAGACCTTCAATAAATTATGTTTTGATGGGATACCCTATAGCAAATTGTAACATATGAAAACAGGCGAGTGAGCTAGAACGTAAGTCGAAATGTGTGATAGATAAAATTTATTTGCACGCTCTTGAAAAAAGCTACATTTTTAATGTCACCGTGGTTGTGTCCTGTAAAAAAAATAAAGGGTTGTATTTTTTTTCCATTGATTTTCGATTTCGAAAAAAATTGTTTTATATGACAAACGTAATTTTTGTAGTAGAAATTTGCTTAGTCACACAAGTATTACGTCTTAATCTATATTTGGGCGACCGGTTGGAGCATCTTAACGATTTCGCTAGAATGCACTCAGTGCACTAACCTAAAGTTTTCATTGAAACTGGCAGTTCATTTCATTGCCTTGAGAGCCTTGAGAGACATAAGTACAGTTTCGACCCGTTTTTATAAACTCCCGGTTTTATGCACCCCCGATTTTATGAACTTTTTGTACCCGATTTTATCAACCTCCCGATAATTCATTATTTTATGCCCGCAATTCAGGCCTACAATCTTACAATTGTATTCTATTAAGGTAATGAGTCTTGCAGTATTAGGTAGCAGTCAAAATGTAAAGTAGTTTACCCACTTTTGGTCCTATTTAAAGTAATTGAAAACTAGAATCAGATTTTGCTTGAATTCTCAAAAAAAAAATCAGTGCTGTGTGTTTTTATGATAAAATAACAAACTTTCACATATTCTCCGTGGAAAACATAACAATTGGAAGAGACACCGTATGTAGTAAAAATTGTATATTTTGCATTGTTCATGACAAACTGCAAACAAAATTTAAACCAAAGACTATTTTTTGCGGACTATCTGTAAACACCGGTCCCGAGGGTACAATTTAGCGCATATTTGTCTCAGAGGCTGTGATGTCTGTTCTCTAATTTATCTACTGATATAAAACGATCTACTGCCAGCGAACTTGAGTCATCACTAAACAAACTTCGAATTGAATCAATAGCTGATTCTTGTTCCTGTTTTCTATTGTTATCTTCTATATCATCCAAGCGGATTGATCTATTCACTTGTAAGTAGGAACAAACTAACCAGTCCGAACCAACTAAAATTGGTCATGCCAGTCGAAAGCCACTGACCTAGGTTCAAACCACCCATCTCCATAATAAATACGCGTGCCGGTTCCAAATTCTTTGATATCCGTTACGAAATATTGTTTGATGATGAAAACCCTTAAAACATAACAAGCCTGTTCTTCCTTCTCTTTATATTCTACGCGTAACTGTCCCACAAATAAAATAATCAAAAAGTAAATATTAAGTGTGTCAACTAAGAGATGGGTACGATATTAAAAACTTCGATTTTGCAAACTTTCGTAAACAAAATGAATAGAAAACATAGTTTGTGTGGATGGTAGATGGACCAATATGCTCAGAATAATCCGATTTCTGTCAGATTTTCCCACTGAGCATTTTTCGTAAAATATTCCGTAAATTAAATTTTTCTAATGAAAAACTGGACTAATTACACTAGAAACGTTGATTATGGACGTAATTTTAGACTGTGAAGCTTCATTTGATCCACCGTTTCTCTCAAGATCACTAATTTAATTTTCATCGTCCATCGCGTTTTTCTTAGTTATCAGTTTTAGAACATAGGCGTAGAATGGCAGTAAACTACCAACGCTGTGTGTCGAATTAATCAAAGAATAATTTTTGAATCTCATTTTTAAGGAGATTAACTGTTAAACTTCGTTGACAGAATGCATTGTCATTCATAATGAGTCTAATTTCAGATCGATCCTTTGCTTGGAAGTTGGATTAGACAACTGTCGAGCGGTTCGGTTGAATACGATTTTTTGCGCTGATACGGTATTAATTTTTAATTTTAATTTTTCTGCAAACTAACAACTTGAGACAATTCTCAAGTTGCTTCTAATTATGTAGGATGGAAAAAGGAAGTTTTTTTTTTTTTTTTTTTTTTTTTTTATCCCTTTATGGGCAGCTAGGGCCGAGGGTGGTGGCTAACGGGTTTCATACATCCTTGACCTGACGGACAAAGCTATGGTGCCTTGAACACAGGCAACGCAGATCCAAGGCCATCATTGAAATGATAAGTTCTGCGTTTGAGATGTACTTCCCCCGGTTGCCAGACGAATACCTGTAATTATTACTTGTTGCTTTGTATGTATGAATCTAATGTTCAGTCCTGGGTGGTGTATGCGTGGAAGATGTGGTTTTTAGCGTTCGAGTCCAGGAGTGCATATCTGTCTGGGTTAGCGTGGGCGTTTACTAATTGTGTAATAGTGTGATCGCTAAAGGCTCGAGCATATGAATGCCAGCGTGTCTCCAACTTTGCGTGCATAAATCCGGTTTTAGATCCGTGTTGCCATTCGCACATTCACGTGTATTCTCGAACGATCGCGCGCGAACCGTGAATCTAATAATTAATTTTCAGTGTATGGTAGAGAAACGTGTTGTCTAGTAAATCGGTCCAACTGAAGGCATGAGTCCAGGCTGATCGAGAGTAGAGAATTTCGAACGTAGCCGGTCTATGATCGCGCGAGTGGTGGGTTAATGCTTGAGACCGCGGTTGTAAAGTTATAGGTGCTGAAAAGTTCACTTAAGTAAAGGGGTATTGGCGAAATTGCGAGCGTAGGTGTGTGTGGATGATTGAAATTGTAATGTAAGTTCGCGTTTTTGACCAGGTTTGTGTTATCGCGAAAGTTAGGGGCGTTTGCACGTTTTGGATGTGAATGTATATGGGAGAATATGCAATTGACTGTGCTAGTGAATATCAGTATGAACCCAACTCAAGATACAGTAATAAAAGGAAAAATAACATGCCGAATGTTTCTTTTTTTAGGTCAATAACCGTGCATTGAAAAATGCCCAAAAACTCTGAACTAGGCCCCATCGAGTCCAGTCTGTCCGTCTCGTCCTGTCGTGTCTGGGGTTTCCAGGTTACATGCATTCACCAGATGAGACTAGCTTATGTCAGCTTACTTGTGCACTGGTTTCGTAGAATCGAGGCGATCATCGAAATGATAGATCCTACGAGTGAATGCACTTGGCCCAGTCACCTGTCAAGCATTTGTGTATTTGTGTGTGTTGAGATATGTGTGGAGCCTGTAAATAATATTTTAATACGAATAATATTTTATACTTCAAAACAAGAAATGTGCAATATACTACTTGCAGTTTGTTGATCGTTCCTACTTATCTGATTCCATCGAGTATGAGAATACATCTCCATTGTTCTAAAACCTGGCGACGTCCGATGGCAGAGCAGAATCATTGTGGGCAGCAATGTTGCTCTTCTTGGATGTATGAGCTCGAAAAGGTCATCACAAGAATATAACGCATGAGACCGAAAATAAATAAAAAAAAAATAAAGAGAAGAGTTAGTATTGTTATTGAGTATTAGTAATATGCCGATTTTTTTCGAGAGTTGTCCTACTGGAACTGCAGAGCTAATTGATTTAATTAAGGCATGGACCTAGACTTCTGGAATCGAGGATAGAGACTTCCGGACGCGAACGATTCATGAATGCGCGAGTGCGGGGGACTGTAGGTTCACGCTTGAGACTGCGTTTGAGTGATTACAAGTGCCGAGACGTTCATATTATCACCGGGATGTTATAATGTCTGGAAGAGCGCGAGTATAGGTTGCGTGGATGGTCGCGAAGGGCTTAAGCATTTTTATATTTGTTTGTCGCGTGTATGTGACTTTGCATTCGATTCGCGCGAACACGGGTATTTGGAGGTTCACTCTCGAGACCGGGATTGTTAATTTATAAGTGCTAAACCATTCACTTAGTCACCAGGGTGTTATACTTTTTACGAGATCGTGGGTGTGGTCGTGCGTGGATGATCGCGAAGGACTCGAGCGTTTGTATGTGGACGTTTTTGTCGCGTGTGCTAGTATGTAACTTCGCGTGGACACATTATTTTTATACGCGTGATGCTGTTCGCATGTTCGCGTATTCTTCAACGATCGCACGTGGACGTCTTGTCTAGTTTTTATTTCTATTGGTCCAACTAAAGGCATGAATTTGGGCTGCTATGATCAAGGGCGGAGACTTCCGGACGTGACCGATTCATGATTGCGCGAGCTTAGGTTCTTAGGTTCCAACGTTCACCCAATCAATCGGGGTGTTTGAATATTGGCGAGATCGCGGGCGTTCGTATTTGTGACCAGGTTCGTGTTATCGCGTAGGCCACGTTTGTACGTTTGGAATGAGGTGCCTGCAGAGAGTATTGGGCCCTAAACCCACATTGTATATTATTTGACCATGGCAGTGGATAATAAAGGTCGCCAAGTTAAGTACTAAAATTGATCACAATGTAGCTTAACTAAAAAGAAAATAATCGTATCCCAAGTTTATGTGATATCATCACTGTAATACTGCTTTGGTGGAAAAGCCCCCGGACCACATCAAGGTACAGTATCATGCCGAGGGAATTCTCAAGTTGCTTCTAATTATGTAGGATGGAAAAAGGAAGTTAAAAAAAATCCCGATTTTATCAACTTCCCCGTTTTATCAACCAAAATTTTTCCGTTGGTTGATAAAAACCGGTCATTACTGTATTCACAATCAATGCTAAGTTTCAAATATCAACGATGAGTTTAATTGCTCTTTTATTTCCTCAAAGATTTTTCATCAATAGTCGATACGTTTCGTGAAAAAAAAGGTGGATAAAGTGCTTATCAGCTGTCTATAGTTTGTCTGATAAGCAGGTAAAATGGTTTACACTGCTTATCAGCTCTCGCAGGTATTGGTATTGCTGACTCCCCTTGTTTACGTTAAGCGTGTCGTCACGTTGAACTGACTCACGCTGCTTTCGCTATTCAATGTTTACGAAACTGCTACTATGGCTTGAGTCAAAAAAGCAAAATCAGTGTTTAGTTGAGGGGTTCTTATATCCCAAATCTGAACTTTTTCTATTTTCAACAAATCGATTTTATTTTTGCTTCATCAGAATGTACCAAATTTTCATAGAGATCGATAGATCGAAGGTTATAGCGCCTTGATGCAAGCCTCGCCTACCAAGAGTGGTGGTAACATGAATCATAAAACTCGATTATTGCGAAATGTTCGGTTTCCAAAAATGGCTCATTAAAAAATAAAGCGTTTCGGAAATGCTAACAAATTAATGCTTGTTCTTTTTTTTTTCAATGCAAACTGTGCAATCAAAAAACTATAAGTTTCATGTCAGCAAATCATCGCTAGAGGCCTTTAAGAAAATTTAAACATTCCTCAATTTTTCATCGCAAAAAGGTCAAAATGTGGCGTTTTGGTTTGGGTACACAAGAACTATCCCACAAAGAAACTATCCAATTAGAATACATAATTCCTATAATAAATGGGTCGGTGTTAAGTCAGACCGGACTAAGAGACATTGTATTGTTTTCGAGAAAAAACGAGTTGAAAGTTTGAATCGCAGCATTCCATACGTTACAATTCGAAATGAATGTTTGCCATAATTCTTGCTATTACCATACCATTTTCATTTTATATTTCAAATCTGGCAGTAGTCGAAATGTAACTGAAGAATTTCTTTATTCAGTGCTATCATCTCATTTTTTGAATTTTTGTGACTTAGTCCGATCTGACTTAACACCGACCAATTTGACTATTCATAATGATAATTCGATGGTAGCTACTTATGAAAAGAAGACTTTACTTCTATCAATCTGTATATACACCATAGATATTTTATTATAAGAATAACGTCATATGAGAGGTGTCAATACTTAGAAAAACCTGTGGGGTTTACTCGAGAAATGCAACATAGTTTTTTTTATGAATTCGAGAAACAGTTATTGTTTTTGATATAAATTAGATGCAGCCAAGAATAATTGCCTTCCTTGTGACTAGATAAAAATTAGTTGCATACAACACTGGCTTGATGCATTAAACAGTCCCATTTGCTATGTTGATGCTATGCTTAAGGGCCTGTTATGCGTATCACGACAGAAAAGGGCTTCTAACTTTTATATTGCAATATAAAACAAAATTAACAGAATAAAAAAGCACAATGGTTTCAATTTTCCATATTGCATCACAATTTAGCTACAAATTCGCCATTTATGTCCATAATCGACCTTGCCAATGGGGTCAAGATCACATTGCGATGTCCAGCATGGTACCGTCCACAGACTAGCACCACTTACTAGCAAACTACGCTAGTGTGACACACATATTTTACCACAAAGCTAATAACATAGGATATTGCAAGCTATCAGACTTAGCAATGTGGCTGGTGGCCAGTTTCTGTAACAACAAACTGAATAGCAGCAAGACGCTCTCTTTTCTGTTCCACCGTACATGCTCTTTCTATCCATTTAAAGTTGTTGTGAGTGGGTACATTCCGTGAGGCTTTACCTCAATGCATATCAACGCTTTTTCTTGAAAAGGGCGATACTAGCAGTGACACCATTCACAGAAAATCAATAGTGAATATTTCAAGGCTTGGTTTTATTTCCTATTTAAGAACTATTGTGTTTTTTACATCCCAGATTGCATGATTCAGTGATCGAAACCCAAAACTGCATAAAGTATTTGAAATTATTAAATTAAAATTTGTTTTTGCTATTTAAATCGACAAAATGATAGTATCGCCCCTTTGGCGATTGTTTACTTTTTCGGTCCCACCTATCAGCATTGAAGTATCGCCCTTATATTTTTTTACAATAACTACCGTATTACACCACCGATTTCGTCCGGGTTTTTTCAAGAGCGATCATTGTTACTATTTACAGCTGGTATCAGCTTGATTATCCAAAAAAAATTCGAAAAAAACAGTTTCGCCTCTAAACTGCTAGCAAAATAAGTATCGCCCTTCTTGTTTGCATGGAGCGTGGAGGGCGAAACTTTAAATAAACAAACAAAAATACAGTTTCGCCCGATGTATTTTTTGCTGTAGTTTAAGAAAGCAGTATCGTAGAATCCAAATTTTTAGGTTAATTTGTTGTGTTGGGTGGATTAAATAAGAGGCTTTTCAGCAACACCCTAAGGAATGTATTCCAAACGGTATCAGCTAAAAGATCGGTCAATTATTGTATCTCGTTAATTCCCAACAATTACGGCTAGATTACAGGGCAATACGCAAGTCACGTATCACCTAACCTCAATCGTGCACAATTCGAACGGTTGAGTGCGTTTCTTGGCCTTCCGGCACGGAAATAAATGTTTGCTTATATCTTCACGAATTCAACGTTCTATTTACTTAAACTTCCAACAATTTCTATCTATTCTTTTTTCTTATACCTTTCTCTCATCTCTACGTGACGTCTATGTTTTTCTATCCTACCATTTCAAACGATCCTTTTTTTCCTTTTTCTATCCTTCCATTTCAAACGGTCCTTTTTTCCCTTTTCCTATCCTTCCATTTCAAATGGTCCTCACTACATCAAAATTGTCCACCGACAGGTGGTAGACCGTGGAGTTGGAAGGGGTCAGCGGGACATACCGTAACACTCCCCGACCCGTAAGGCTGGTTAGCTATCTCCGGTTCAGCTTTACCTTCTGCTGTTCCCGGCTGAAGCCCCACCTTTTCTATGTCGATCCGCGCCAGCTTTGCAACAGGTCGATGCACCATTCCGTCGGGAGTTTGCACCACGGCATCGCGAACTCGCCCATCTCGGCCCACCACGACCTTGGCTACACGTCCTCGAATCCATCCGTTGCGTATCTTCTCCTCTACGATGATCACCGAATCTCCTACCTCGATCGGTTTTGTCTCCTCAAACCACTTGGTACGACGTGCGATGGTAGGAAGATATTCCCGCACCCACCGGCGCCAAAACTGATCTACCATTGTACGGCATAGATTCCAGTCGTTCCTGCAGGCTTGTCTTGGATCCGTAAGCGTCTTCGGAGTCTGCGTTACGCCGCTCGAGCTCATTAGAAGAAAGTGGTTCGGTGTTAGAGCCTCCTGTTGCGCCGTCTCCAGAGGAATATATGTTAGCGGTCTCGAATTGACCACACTCTCAGCTTCCACTAGCAACGTTGCCAGCGTTTCTTCGTTCGGCGTTCGAGAAGACTCCATTGCAGCAAGAGCGGTTTTCACCGACCGCACTAGACGCTCCCAGGCGCCACCCATGTGAGGTGATCCAGGTGGGTTAAACACCCATTTCGTGTTCGCGTTGGTGAACGTTTCGGCAAGCTGGCGCTCGATTTTGCCCATCTCCTGCTTAAGTTCGTTGCTCGATCCCACGAAATTTGTGCCCCTGTCGCTGCGGATCTCCACAGGTGCTCCTCTGCGTCCGATGAAACGCCTGATCGCCATCTTGCAAGATTCCGTTGAAAGTGTGTGAGCGACTTCGAGATGGATTGCTCGTGTGGTCATACACGTGAACAGAGCTACCCATCGTTTTGCAATACTTCGGTTCACCCGCACGCCGATCGGCCCGAAATAGTCGACGCCTACGTAGGAAAATGGACGTACGTACGCCTGCAACCTGGCCGCCGGGAGTGGAGCCATTCGGGGTGTCGCCAGACTTGGCTTCTTGACTTTACACAAGGCGCACTCTTTAGCCACCTTACGCACGAACGGGCGCAGTTGCGATATGTGGAAACGCTGTCTCACTTCGTTCACGACAGTCTCGCCATTGGCGTGAAGAAATCGTTGGTGGTACCATTCAACCAGCAGTCTAGTCACTGGATGGGCTTTCGGCAATATTACTGGAAACTTAGTGTCAAACGCGGCGACGGTCGCAGCAGATATCCTTCCATCAGAACGAATAACACCTGCTTCCTCCAAGTACGGAGACAGTTTGTATATTTTGCTGGTTTTCTCTAGCCGCGCCTGTTGTCCTGGCTGCTTGTCCCGCATTACTGACAAAGTCGCCACCTCGTCCGGATACTGCTCACACTGCACCCAACGAAAGATTGTGGTTTCGGCTGTTGCTAATTCCTCTTGAGTGAGTGGTCCGTCCAGTCGAGTCTCTCGTTTTACCGTTCGCCGTAGATTTTGTACGTAGCGATGAACATGTGCTACCGATCGATACAAATGCGTCAGTTTCGAGAATCGCTCCCACCTCACAAGTTGTGGCGGTACGATAACCTCCTTGTGCACCAAACACGACCTCAGCTCTTCGTCGGTCGTCGCGCCGACTGAATCTGCATCTACGGTCCATTGATCTTCTGGCAAATATAAATCGTTGTCACCACGGAACCAACGGCCGCCTGAGGACAAACACGGCCCTTTTTCCCACTTTGTCGCATCGTCGGCGACGTTCTTTCTCGATGATATCCAACGCCATTGCTTCGCCTCCGACTTGGACAAAATCTCACCTACTCGGCAAGCTACGAACTGGCGATATCTTCGATGATCTGAATTTATCCAAGCCAGCACCGTCTTAGAGTCACACCATAACACTGTCTTCTCGACTACGAGCGAGTGCCCAGTGAGGATGGTCTTCATCAAGCGAACTCCGATTACCGCTGCCATCAACTCCAACCGTGGGATGGAGTGTGCCTTCAGTGGAGCCACCTTGGATTTCCCACCGACTAACGCAACAGAAATCCCATCCGGAAATACCGCCCGAAAGTAAGCGACACACGCATAAGCTTCTTCGCTAGCATCCACGTAGATATGCAGTTGCAGCGACAAGATATCTTTCACCGAACGTTGCGGAAAGTAGCAACGCGGAATGCTAATCTGGTCCAGATGTTTGAACAAACTCGTCCACCGCATCCACTTTCCAAGTAACTCCTCCGGAATTAGTTGATCCCATGTCGTCTTCGCCCTCCACAGCTCCTGGATTAGTACCTTGCCGTGAATGAGGAAAAAACACAACAATCCTGCCGGATCGAATGGGCTCATCACTACTCGCAGTGCCTGGCGCTTAGTTGGATGCTCCGCACCCACCGCTAGCGTCGTTGTAAACGTGAAGACATCGTCGACCGGCTTCCAGTACATCCCGAGCACGCGTTCGGTTGAACTGTTCTTGTCCAGCTGGAGACACTTTTCTGTGACTGGGTCTCTCTCCCCGACCCGTGCGAGAACCTCGGTGGAATTCGAAAGCCAGTTCCGCAGATGGAATCCGCCGAGAGAGTGGACCAGTTTGACTTCATGTGCCAGCTTCACCGCTTCGTCAACGTCGTCAGCGCTGTCCAAGTAGTCATCCACGTAGTGCTTCCGGATAATTGCGTCGGCTGCAACTGGATACTGTCTTGAATGCTCCTTAGCGTTCAAATTCTTCACGAATTGTGCCGAACACGGTGAACACGTTGCACCAAACGTTGCGACGTCCATCAAATACACATCGGGGGCTTGTGTAGGATCATCTCGCCAAAGCAGTCGTTGCGCATGTCGATCTTCTCGTCGAATCCGAATCTGGTGAAACATCTCCTTCAGATCCGCGCACAGAGCGACCCGTTTCTTCCGGAATCCGTATAGAACATTGAGCAACGTATTTAGCAGATCCGGCCCTTTCAACAGCATCGTGTTGAGTGCGACTCCATCCACTTTGGCCGCTGCATCGCAGAAGATACGAACCTTGGACGGCTTCTTGGGATTGATGACCACTCCTAAAGGTAAGTACCACGTACGCCGTGGATCTGAATCATCGAGCTCCTTCCGGGTCGCTTTGTGTATGTACCCTTTCGCTTGATACTCAGAAAGCTGTCTCCTCACACTTTCGCCGATGAGTAAATCCCTCTGCATACGCCTTTCCAAACACTGCAGTCGTCGAACCGCCATCTGGTAGCTGTCCGGGAACTCGAAGCTATCGTACTTCCAGAGAAGCCCAGTTTCGAATCGCTGTCCGACCCGCTTAGTAGTTTCCATCAGGATCCGATTTGCTCGTTGAGTTTCCGCGGACTCAGGATGGGCGACTTCCATTATACCCAGACTCTCGACTGAGAAAAACTTCTCCACGAGCTCATGTAGGGTCTGCTCGGCCTCCTGGCACTCGCATATGTGGAAACTATGAACGATATCCCCTGACTTGTCCTGGTTGGATCCGTAAACCGTCCATCCCAAACGTGATTTTGCTGCTATCGGCTCTCCCGGTCGGCCATCTCGTAGCTTGAGTGTCGATGTAACGTGAGCGTTGTCGTTTCCGATGAGGATGCGCGGTACCGCTTGATCGTAATCATCGATCGGTAGGCCCTTTAGGTACGGAAAGGTTTCTGCGAGTTCCGCGTACCGCAAGGATTGTCGTGGTAAGTCCAGCTTGCTTACGGTGCGCACGTCCGACAAAGAATGTTTGGATGCCCCTGACCGTCCTGCTATTTCCAATGCGACCCGTTGAGAATTAGCTTCTGACCTCTTCACGTTCGCCGTCCACTGCAAGCACAATGGTTGCGGATCTCCTACAACCCCAAGGTCCTTTACCAACTCTTCGTCAATCAGCGTTCTCTCCGAGCCGTCGTCCAAGAAAGCATACACGGACACAGATCGATTGTTCCCATACAAAGTCACTGGAATAATACGAAAAAGCGTAGTCTTCCCAGCGGAATGATGGTTGGTGACCGCTTTGGAACTACTTGTCTTAGCTTCACTCGATTCTTGCCTGGACCCATTCTTCGCCGAATTTCCGTCGTTCCCAAACTTCTTACAGCCATTTCCTGGCGTCTTTCCGTTTTCCCTGGCCTGCTGGGCTTCATTTGTGTCCCGTTTGGAGTGCAGCAAAGGGTGGTGACGCCGTTGACATCCGTCGATATCGCATTGCTTGCGATTCTTGCAGGGGCGCCTTCCGTGTGCTCCAAGACAGAGCCGACACAAGCCGAGTTTCTGTATTGTCTCCCAGCGTTCATCGACCGTTTTCTTGTCGAACTCTGAGCAGTCTTTTACCCGATGCCCCGAGTTTTTGCAAATGAAACACGCTGGGCTTGATGGGCGCATCGTAACGCCAGATGCTTCTTTGTTCGTCGCCATCAAAGAAGAATCCTCCATTGAGTGAGTTCCGCAGAAGTTTTTGTCCTTTCCGTTCTTCTCCTTCACTATTCGCTGCTGCTGTACAGGTTGCGGCCTAGGATCGTAGTTCACGGTCACGTCGGATGCCGCTCGCACGAGCGTCTGCATATACTGCGAGAAAGAACGCAGGTTCACTTCCCCGCAGCGCTGCTTGTATAGCGACCAGTCCAGTTTCATATGTGCTGGAAGCTTCTCTACCAACTCGAACAGTAGCATCGGATTGTTGAGATGCGCTTCATGCCTCCCGGCTTCCAGATGATCACAAAAATTCTGCACCGCCATACCGAAACCGATTAGCGTGTCTAGTCTTTCCTGTTTTGGCGCAGGCACCCCTCGGATCCTCTGCAACAACGCATGGATCAACAATTCCGGTCTACCATAAAGTATCTCCAGCGTAGCTAAAACATTTGGGACGCTCGCCGGTAGCAACAGTCGACTCCGCACCGATTCAAGTGCGTGCCCCTTCAAACACCGTTGCAACCTCGCCAAATTTTCCTCGTTCGAAAACCCGCACGTCTGAGTAGAGTTAACGTACGAGCTAATGAATAGCGGCCAGTCCTCCGGATTACCAGAAAAGATTGGCAACTCCTTGTTCATCACGTGTCTTGCCGCCAATTGTCGCGGTGTCGGTCCCCAATACGCCTGCTCGTCTTGCAACGGAGGTTGCTGCGCACCAGCCTGGAACTCCGCAAACCGTGGTTGCTCCTGCGGTCCCAATTGGATTCCTGGTGGCACCGTCTGCCTTCTCGAAAACCTTTGCTCAGTGGGGATCACAGACGGTAACGGTTGGCCGGCGTACGACTGGGAATACTCTCCTCCCAGTAATTCTTCCACTGTCACTGGACCTCTAATCGGGCCTGCACTATCTCTATTCACTGCGGTCGATTGCGCGTCGATTGCAAAATTCGGATTACCAACTCGCGGAATGATAAACGAATTGCCTGCTGGAGGAGGCTGGGTGAGAGGAAAGGGATAGTTTTGGAAAGCATGCTGCTTGGGGATTACATTTGCGATGCCTTTGCTAGGCCTGGCGAGCGCGGAGGTAACCGAGAAAATGTTAGCCTGACCTCTACCAACTATTGGCGCTGTTGTGCTTTCGGCTCGACCGATAATACCCCCTAACGTTGGCTCAAACCCTGACTGCCCTAACGAAATACCTGCCAACGCTGCTTCTAGAATACCCTCGTTAATGCTAGTTGGTTGCTGCATGCCGTCCTGCCTAGCTTGTATTCCAGTTGCGGTCGTCGCGTTACTCGTACCAATAGCTGGAGCCTTCTCCGTCGGGACAACCAACGTCGAATGGGCGGCCTTCCACTGCTGTACCTTGCTGAAGGAACTCTGCACTGAGGCGACACTCCGGTTGTCTTCATCGCCTTCCCCACCTAGGTCAATCACCTCTCTCAAACGGAATGACTCGTTCATTACCGCCTGCTCTAGCTGCAATTGCCTCCGCTCAAACTCTGCTTCCTTTTTCTGCTTCTCTTGCTCCATCTTCCGCTCGTGCTCCCGGCGCTCCAACTCTATACGCTTCATCGCCAAAGCCTTCTGGGCCTCAAGTCTCTCGAGCTGTAGGCGAGCCCTTATTGCTCCAGCACTACAGGTTGAAGTGCTCGTTCCTGCTTTGCTGTTAGCCTTGCTTCCGGGTGCATCAATCACCGGAATCTGTGCCGACGGTCTCTGACAGTTTGGGCATGTAAACGGTCGGTCTGTCGCATCAATGCTGTCGTTCACACCCACACAGGTAAAATGCCACCACGAATCGCAGTGACAACAGCTTACCATCCGATCCGTGTCAGGTTCATTACACTGGTTACAGTGTGTTTCCACGGTGGGGGCACTTCCTGTACAATTCGGCATTGCTTCGTGGTTATCTTGGACGATCTTTTAGATTGTTGGGTGGATTAAATAAGAGGCTTTTCAGCAACACCCTAAGGAATGTATTCCAAACGGTATCAGCTAAAAGATCGGTCAATTATTGTATCTCGTTAATTCCCAACAATTACGGCTAGATTACAGGGCAATACGCAAGTCACGTATCACCTAACCTCAATCGTGCACAATTCGAACGGTTGAGTGCGTTTCTTGGCCTTCCGGCACGGAAATAAATGTTTGCTTATATCTTCACGAATTCAACGTTCTATTTACTTAAACTTCCAACAATTTCTATCTATTCTTTTTTCTTATACCTTTCTCTCATCTCTACGTGACGTCTATGTTTTTCTATCCTACCATTTCAAACGATCCTTTTTTTCCTTTTTCTATCCTTCCATTTCAAACGGTCCTTTTTTCCCTTTTCCTATCCTTCCATTTCAAATGGTCCTCACTACATCAAAATTGTCCACCGACAGGTGGTAGACCGTGGAGTTGGAAGGGGTCAGCGGGACATACCGTAACATGTTGCGTTTTAAAGCCCTCATTCGCATGCATGAAAAAAGCCTTATGTTTACATTTGTAAGTATCGCCCTTTTCACAAAAAAGCGTTGATATTATTTTTCTTCCATTTTCTCAAGGTGATTTTGAACAAACTGCTCTGCTGAGGCCTACCTTTGAAACATGCTGAACACATCAGCTTCTAGAGCGTAACAAAATAATATTGCATTCAAACGAAAGTATTTTCCTCACCTGACGATTCATTAATCTGGAAGTAAAATGACTGCATGCGTATCCTTGCGTGTTATTGATTTCGACGCCTTTTACTTGCGTACCTACACACTGTCACGTAATTTGATCAAACTGGATCCAAGTGGGCGGCAGACATTTTTATCCGTTCGCTGTGAGGTCCCAACAATCAGCGGAACTAATGCTAGGTCGCAATTTGACCGCTTTTCAGAAAATTAGCACTAATTTAAATTAACCCAGTAGATTTCACTTCTGACAGTATTTGCCAGTTTTTCTCACTTCCGTATGTTGATATATTTTTTTCCACCTGCCACTCACTCATGGCCAATATTATACAGCTGTTTGTTGAAAATTATCAAATTTCACTCTTCCTAGCAAACAGCAAAGTTCCCTCCAGCACCGATTTTCACCTGGGAAATTCTCTCACACCATTTGCTACACGGTTTATAGAAAAATCATTAGGTATTGTGCAAAACGAGAAAAAAACTTTACCGTCATACGGACAAAGAATAAGCAACGATGACGACGTCCCGTACTCGAATGCTGATGTTGTCGACTGATGAAGAACGGTTTCTCCTCCTCATTCGGAATGAAGGAAGAAAAAAGACAGGTACAACTGACAGCACGAAAAAAGAGACGATGATGACAGTACTCAACATTGAACGTAACATTGAACGCACCTGTTTGTAAATTACAACTAAATGAAACCGGGACTGAACTAGCATCTATAAATTACGCCACGCAGAAATTAATGGAATTTACATATGGCGACTTCGCTTGAACCTGAAACTGAGTCAGGTTCTAACCCCAACCGCTGTCAGTTTATACATTTTGATAGCAGTTGGGGTTAGGAACTGACTCAGATTCGCCTCAAACAAAAACCACAATAGTCAGGTGCCCGACAAGAGGGTTTTCAAGAACTTTTCCTTAAAAAACATTTATTGATTTATTCCCGTAGGAATTATCACACATATTTTGGTTACTTATTTATCTTTTTATAGTTTTTCCAAACCACCAAAAGTTCGTACAAATTCAAATTAAATACGCCAAAGTCTCATACAAAGTAGTCCGCTTTTTAGGATTCACTTAACAATCAAATTTTACCAGGTATCTGCTACGCCGCCATGATTTCAAAGCCACAATCTAAAACGTCGCGTTAAGGTCGATCTACAATAAACATAATCGATTTCATTCGACACAACTTTGTGATGGTCCAGTTCGTTTAATTTGTTGGCATCATGGCGAAAAGTTTCTGTTATTCACTGACAAGTTCAAAACAACACTTTTCTTCACTTTTCGGTACAATTTTTTCACTTTTCGACAAACATCTAAAGATCGAGTTATACCGTACGGTGTATGATTAGTGCAGAACGAGCTTCAAGCAAAATGAGTAGAACAATCTGAACTGTCAGTGGGGCCCATAATTTGTGTGCCCGCTGAGATGTTGACTTATGTCAGTTCAATGCAAACGGGATAGGGGTGCCATATACGTGAATTTTACTACCTATTTCGGCTGTGGTATTGACAGGTCAGATAAATCGCTTGAAAATATAATTGCCAACACTAGATGGTCAAAGTGTGCCTTTGGTTTTTTTTATCGATTTTTGTTTATGTTATGAAAACTGTCAAAACATTTTTTTTTAATTTTTATTTTCTTGACGTAGACAGTTCAGTGCAAACAAACAGGGCGATACTTTTTTTGCTAGCAGTTTAGAGGCGAAACTGTTTTTTCGTATTTTTTAGGATTATCAAGCTGATACTAGCTGTAAATAGTAACAATGATCACTATTGAAAAAACTCGGACGAAATCAGTGGTGTAAAACGGTAGTTATTGTAAAAAAACGTAAGGGCGATACTTCAATTCTGATAGGTGGGAGCGAAAAAGCAAACAATCGACAACGGGGCGATACTATCATTTTGTCAATTTCAATAGCAAAAACAAATTTTAATTTAATAATTTCAAATACTTTATGAAGTTTTGGGTTTCAATCACTGAATCATACAATCTAGGATGTAAAAAACACAATAGTTCTTAAACAGGAAAATAAACCAAGTCTCAAAATATTCACTGTTGATTTTGTTTGAATGGTGTCACTGCTAGTATCGCCCTTTTCAAGAAAAAGCGTTGAATTATAATATTTATTGTTTTATGATTGTTTGTAGGGTAAATGCTATTGTAAAATTCTATCCGGGTAACCCCTTAAGAGTTCATGCGAGCAAGTTGCAAATTTGGATAAATACTAGTTCTGCCATTTTTGAATCGATTTTGGGTGATAAATAGGTCGTTGGATGCGTAATTGAATGCTCTCTCTAAAATTTTATTGAAACAAAGACGCTTTACAGCGAACAATCCAACTTGCGAAATTGCATTTCTCGACAAACATATGATTACGGCCTAAAAGCCAACTGTAAAAATTCTCTTTGAAAGGAAATTCCGGACAAATCGTTAACGGCCAAACACAGTTCGTAGCAGTTAATGAAAGAGAAAACTTTTCTCTTTTGTTTACTACCAACACCTGGGATTGGCGATCAACGGTTTGTCCGGAATTTCCACTCAAAGCGAATTTTGACAGCTGGCTTTTAGGCCCTAATCGTATGTTTGTCGAGATTTTATTTTATAAAATTTGCTTTCCCTGAACTGACTCGTTATCCCCGAATCACCCTATGAAGAACATTGAACGAACTCATTTCCATTCGCAATAACTGTCAATCGAAAACCAAAACAAACATATATTTTGCTAATTATCAGAGATGCCAGATTTGCAGACAAGTCTGCAAATTGGCAGACTTTTAATTTAAGCTGCAGATTTTTTCGATGACGCAGATATTTGCAGATTTTTTAGTTTGGTTGCAGATATTTACAGATTTCTTAGTTTGGTTGCAGATATTTGCAGATTTTTGAATATAAAGGCTTTTGGTTACACTAGCTTTCCTGACATTTTTTGTTCTTCCCAGACTTTTAAAATTATTATCGCAGACATTTGAAAAAAGTACCTGGCATCTCTGCTAATTATTTCGTCTCTTATCAAGCTTCAATAAAATTAAAATTTTTCGCAAAGGAAAAAATAGATTACTCATCATTCTGTAGTGCTTTTCGTCTTGAAAATAAGAAAAAAAAACTACAACGAATGGCCCTAATCAACATCGATGGAGATCCGTGGTGAGTACCATTAATGCTAATTTAATCAAACTATTATTCTAGCCATGGCTGCTTAATTATATTCGACCCTTCTGATTACCATATCAAGGCTAGGAGATTTGGACGCCTGCGAACGACTGAGCAATGAAATTCAATCCCAGCTGGTATCTCGCAACCGCCAAAACAGTTTGTCCCGCGAATACTCTTCGATTTCCGGCCAGACCAGGGTACGGTTGAAGCAGTTCGGATCGGAACTGGAACAGCTGAACAAGAAGCTAAACTACATCTCCGGTTCGCTGACGTCGGCCGAAACGGAACGCAGACAGCGGCTGGTTGAGGCTCTACAGTCAAAGCTAGTTCAGCTGCAGCGGCAGTTTAGCACTGTCGAAGCTTCGGCAGAGCGAGCCAGTTTGTTTGCCTCAGACAACAACCGGTTGTTCGACGATGATGACGATGATCCGGCGTTAATTAGACCGGAGGCAAGCTATACTGTAGCGGATTTACGGGCGCAGCAGACGCGAATATTGGAAGATCAAAACGAGGGATTGGAAGCATTGTCGCGGGTCATATCCAGACAGAAAGTTCTAGCTACTCAGATTGGAAGTGAAGTTGACCGTCACAATGGTTGGTGCCGAGATCCTCAATATAATTTAACCAATAAATTGACTGAACTTTTTAATTTAGAAATATTGGACAATCTGGCTGACACGATGGAAACGACGGATGCCCGGTTGAACCGAGAGACACATCAAATCGGTATCGTTACCGTGCAAGATTCGACCTGGGGCTATTGGACAGTGATTGGAATTCTAGCGGTGGCTATTATCATAGTGGCCATTCTTTAGCTAATGGTGCTCGGTTTCCTAGTCGAAGACACGGTTCGAACTGGAACGGGTGTGTATGTATAGAAAACAATTTTTTTGAGCAATGCTGGTAAAAATGAACACTATTCAGATAAAATGCATGTCCTTATAAGTATCTTATATTTTATCACCGGTAACTTTGTATAATACATAATATGTTATAATCAAAAATCTTTCAATTATACATTAATATCAATAATTGGGCCCACGAGGGTCATATTGGCACTGTAAGATTAGATGAAAATATATCAATGATTTCAATTCGGACATTTTTCTGATGGTTTTTGAATTGTGCACATAGTATGCTTCATGTGTGGTGTTGGGAGCGGCATTGTGATAGGTCATTTGGCATAAAATATGAACATACTCGTTCAATGTTCAAGTTGCGGTAGCCTATGCTTGAGTAAAGCGAGCAATCGTTTTTTTTCTAGATAATGTAAACTCAGTAGAACCGCTCATGTTGAAAAGAAGGAAAAAATCCCTGGAAGGTGGTACGATAATGACCTTAGTAGATTTTTTTAAATGGTTTTAACGTTGATTTGTCGAAATGTGAAGTTCCACCCAAATGTAAAATCAAAGAACTGCTCATGTTTTAAAGAAGGAATCAATTTCAAGGAGAGAAATGCAGAATAAGGCTGATTATTGAAATTCAGTATCGGATTGATTGCTTATATTGCCCCGGACGCTCGACACGACGTCCGTTAAATTTGACCGACAGTGTGTCAATTAGTTTGACACTTTCATACCGTGGTATGTAACTGTCAAAGTAATGGGTGCTCGACGAGAGCGAAAGAGATAGAGAATACGGTAAATCTAGCAACAATCCCAATCTAGTTTTCTGTGTGCACTGAGCGGATAGACCGAATGTGTTGAATGCTAAAATTTACAGCAGAAGAGGCAGATAGAAAAATATGCTATTGATGACTACGTCACAGAGAACAGACATCCATGATCGAACAAAAATATTTAAAAAACGTGTTGAATTACGTTACGTACGTTAAACGTTAAAAACATTTGAATTACGTTACGTACGTTAAACGCTAGCGCCGCCACACCAACCTATCCAGTTATTTATTGTTACTATCCGTTAAATCCATTCCGGAACCGGTTCGAAATCCTGAAAGGATGCAGTATGGAATCTTGCTCAAAGAAAACATCCGATTCCGACTCTATCGGATGATACGTTTGAGGTGGAATTCATGCTGGAAGTCCGAACCGGTTCCGGACTAGTTTGACTGGGTAGAGGAATAACCGCTGTCAATTCTGTCAAACTCAGTCACAAAAAAACATGACGACAGTAGCACACCTCGTTTGGATATCCCAACTACCTTCGAAACCGTTAGAGATTTTACACAAGTTGAATGCTGAAGATGGACGTCTGTTCTCTGTGATGAAGGTGTGCTGCGAATGGGCGGAACGCTCGAAAAATCGGACATCTCGTTCGACCAGAAGTTTCCTATCATTCTTGCTCGCTAACACCACAGAGAGCAGAATTTGTTCGAAAATTTGACCCGTCGCAATGCAGAATAAGGCTGTATCAGCCTTATTCTGCATTACAACGGATCACATTTTCGAACGGATGTGGTTCCATCGAAACAGGCCCTCGTTTAGTTTTGCTGTCGTTATTGAGAATGCAAATCACATTCGTTCGAAAAAGCGATCCGTCCTATACACATCCATGCATACAGGCATATATAACATTAACTCCGCTAGCGAATGACAGATCTCAATAGTAGCATGTCTATATTTGTCTCAAACCGCTTAAAATTCATATGAAGAAGAAATGCTATTGTTATCAAGCGCACACATACCTTCTATGTGTCAACTGTATAAACTACACTGAGCCAAAAAATCACATACGTTTCATGTGAAAAAACACCTGAATTTTAAAAATGATTATGCACATCAGATTAATATGCATCAAATAAAACTTATACAATCACCGATGAATTTCAAATATAAAATGAATAACTTTCAATCGTGCCCACATACATTTTATGTGACTATCACATACTCCTAGGGTTATGTGTAAAACACATAACTATTACAGGAACATACGATGTGAAAAAATCAAACATTCAACATGGCGTCAAGGAACAGCACGGCGGAGAATACATTGCTCTCCGACTTGTGATTTTTCTAATTAAATGTGAAGACGTTAGAAATATATATCCGCTATCTCTGCTCCAGGTTGAAGATTCCAAGATGGTGTAGAATGCATTTCAAATCAATGATCAACACAGTCCAGTAAGTCCAGCCGAAAAATGTGCCAAAGTTCTGGATGGCTCTAGTTAGTGACCGGTTCCAGTGACACGATTGTTTTGTCACTGGAACCGGATATTAGCTAGAGTCAGTTAGAATATCGGCTCAATAATCGGCTGGACTTTACAAGGATACTCCGCACCTTTATTCAACCCAGGTTCATTACCTATCAAAGCATTTGAATGCTATTATATAGGCAACTAACAATCATATGAATATCAGATAAACTCTTTTCACGTAACATGATTGCTATTATACATTTAGTTAACGATCATCTGAATATCAGATAAAAGGTATATAGGTTTCAAATAGAAAATATGTGGCATTCCGATAGAAAGTAACTGAACATCACGTAACATATATCTGTAGTCAATACTGGTTTTTATAGGACGGAAGAGAGAAAAGATTATGTGTAAAAATAATAACATTCATGTGAAAAGTATTATGGAAAATATTTACATGTTTTTGCATATAAAAAGTAAGTGATATTTTGGTTGAGTGTATATATGCACACACATAAGTTTTATGTGCATATTGGTATAGAATGGGGTTTTATGTGCCTAATAGTTATGAAATGTGAATGTAAGATTAATATTTCTTGTAAATACACACATTAGGTTTATGTGCCAGAAAATAGTGTCTATATGCCTCTATTAATTGCAAAAATCGATGTGTAAAATCAATAGGCATAACGTTTACTTTTTTTGAGTGAACGTACTTGGAACTATTGAGAACCAGAGCTACAGGTCCAAAGATGGTTGTGATGATCTGGGCGGCGGTCACCACGTAAAGCAAAATAGGTCATAACCCCAAGTCCAAGGCGTGAAGCGACCCGTGCCGAGGGATGAGTGACCGAGGGGGTGAAAATGATGCTATATCGTTAACGGAGCCTGTGGGGTACCTGGGCAACCCCCACAGTAAGCGTCCCTTACCACGTTACTGCGGAGCTCTGGCGTCCCCCAGTGGGGGGAGTAGTGGAGCGACGAGGGCTGTATCCGACAGCACCAGTGACCCCCTAGCAGTGGTAGAAAATAGCCCTACCAACGCGCTGGACGGGCCACTATCCGCGATGCGTAAAGTGTTGGAGCAGCTCGATACTATAATCGAGTTCACTAACGCGAAGCAAAATATCAACAAGCAGCTGAAACAGAGCCTGCTGGTGCTCCGGAAGGCTGTTCGTGTCGCAAGACAGGAAAAGCAGGCTTACGCCAAGAGGGTGGAGTGTGGAGAAAAGTCCGACAGAGGAACCCAGACAGTGGCCTCCAAGAGGGAGGGAAGGGAGAAGGCCGACGTACCCAGACAGGGGCCTTCCCCTTCTATGGAGCAGCCAAGTCGCTCGAAGCGGCGGTTGAGTTCCCCTCGAAGGGCAAGCACAAGACTACGTCGAACGCGAAGCGCCCTAGGAAGTCATCAGGCGAGGGTGCAAAAACCAACACCACACGGCGTGTAACCGTCACGGCCAAACGCCGTTTGGTCGAGGTAAGCCGGGGCGAAAATGACCCTGCCGGGCAGAGAGAAGGTGCCAGCAACTCGGCGCAACCGGGGCAGGGGGGCGTAAACCCCTGGACGCTGGTCACCAATGGGGTTTTTCATTGAAGAACCCCGGGGCAGTGGATTGGATTGGTGTTGCATTTTCTAGTAGAAGAGCAGGCCACTATACATGTGTCATTCCCACTTCTGCTAGAAAGTGCAAAACCAGTGCAATCCACCGCCCCGGTGTTTTTAAATGAAAAACGACACCAGAAGAAGCCGACACCAACACCGGATGAACCGCGGCCCTCGAAGAAGGCCAAGGACAGAGGCGAGGGCTTGTGGTTAAAGACCGACAAGGACAAATACGCCGACGTCCTAAAGCCGATGAGGGCGGCCGAAAGCCTCTCGGGCAAGACGTGCGCAGCGTGAGACGCACCAATACAGGAGAAATGCTTTTGGTGCTGAAGCGAGGCACACAATCCAGTGCTGTCTATAAGGCCTTGGCCCGAAAGGTCCTGGGTGAAGGCGCCCAGGGGCGGAAACGACTCTCCAGTGTAAGCAACTGGACGAGTTCACGACCGCAGACGATGTCGTCGCAGCCGTCAAGGAGCAATGCGACGTAACAATCGAGCGGACCTCTGTGCGCTTGAGAGGGGGACCCTCCGGCACCCAAGTAGCCTACCTCAGGTTACTGAAAGTAGATGCCGAAAAGGTTACCGTGATAGGTAAACTGAAGATCGGCTGGTCAGTATGCCCAATTAGCATACCCCAGCCGCCTTCAGTGGATAGGTGCTATCGGTGCCTTGAGTTCGGCCATAAATCGTATGAATGTAAGGGTACAGACAGGAGCAAACTATGTCGTCGTTGCAGCGAGGAGGGGCATAAGGAGCGGGACTGTACTAAGGCGCATAAATGCCTTATCTGCACTGCTAAGAAGCAAGCCCGTAATCATGCTATGGGCGGACCTTCGTGTCCCTTCGGTGAGGCAAATAAGAAGAAGCCGTGAACTTCACACAGCTAAATCTTAACCATTGTGCAGCAGCCCAACAGTTGTTGTGGCAGTCGGTCTCGGAGTCGAGGACAGATGTCGCCCTCCTATCAGACCCGTACAACATCCCTGCCGGCAACGGTAATTGGGTGTCGGACGGGCCTGGGATGGTGGCAATCTGTACAATGGGACGGTTCCCGATTCAAGAGGTAATACACTCCTCCGCAGAGGATTGCCAAGATCAATGGTGTGTTCTATTGTACCTGCTACGCTCCACCAAGGTGGCCCATAGAACAGTTCAACCAGATGATCGACAGGTTCTCGTCAGACCTAGTGGGCCGGAAACCGGTAGTCATAGCGGGAGACATCAATGCTTGGGCAGTAGAATGGGGGAGCCGCTGTACAAATAGCAGGGGCCAAGCGCTAATGGAGGCGCTTGCGAAACTCGATACTGTGCTAGCTAATAATGGCTCCGCTAGCACATTCCATAGAAACGGGGTGGAGGCATGGATTGACGTAACATTTGCCAGCCCGAGTCTGGTTCCAGGCATGGAATGGAGGGTAGACGAAGGCTACACCCATAGCGATCATTTAGCAATCCGCTTTAGGATCAACTATTGTGTGCAGCATCCGAGGGCGGGAGATCCCTGTCAGGTACGCGGGTGGAAGTCCAATCACTTCGACAGCGAAACTTTCACCGCGGCCCTGGGACTGGAGGCCAACACCGACAGTCTAAGCGGAGATGCGCTGGTAGCCGTTCTATTACGCGCGTGCGACGCCACTATGCCGAGAAAAACCCTGCCAAGAAAGTCAGATGCCCGGTGGAGTGCCGAGATTGCAGCTCTACGATCAGCCTGCCTCAGAGCTAGACGTAGGATGCAAAGAGCCCGCACCGAGGATGCAAGAGAGATCCGCCGTGAAGTGTTTCGAGCTGCAAAATTGGCCCTTAACAAGGCCATTAAAAGCAGCAAGAGAGCGTGTTTCGACAACCTGTCTGAGAGTGCCAACGCGAATCCGTGGGGTGACGCCTACAGAATCGTGATGGCCAAGACCTCTTCACCCCCAGAACGGTCTCCGGACTGGTTGGCGACGATTATCGAAGTACTCTTCCCGTCTCGAGCCACAAGCCCCTGGCCACCTGCACTACGAGACAGTGCGGGCACGGCCGAGCCACAAGCCCCTGGCCACCTGAACTACGAGACAGTGCGGGTACGGCCGAAATGGTGGCTCCGGTGACGAATGAAGAACTACTCGCAGTGGCTAATTCCCTAGCGATGAACAAAGCTTCAGGGCCGAATGGAGTTCCAAACAGCGCTCTCAAGGCAGCGATCATAGCGAACCCTAACATGTTCACACAGACTAACAGACATAACACTCAAAAACAAAACTTCGTCCGCTTTAATGGTCATTTCAAATAGATTTGTAGTTGGGACTGTGGCCACATTTGAAATTATGGCGCCATTGGCATATGAACAAGCATATGGGAGATAGACCAAAATTGTTCCCAAACCTGAGGGGTAACCCACCAGTAAATGAGTGTGTGGGACCGTGAATAAAAGGTGGAGCTAGTGCTCTGGGAAAATTGTCGGATCGATGTTTTTGAGGGAATTTCCTCATAGTGTTATGTCTGTTAGTCTGTGATGTTCAGGCTAGCTATGCAGAGATGCCTTGACGAGTGCCGTTTCCCCGATAGATGGAAAAGGCAGAAATTGGTGTTGTTTCCGAAGCCCGGGAAGCCGCCAGGCGACCCATCGGTGTACAGACCAATCTGTCTGATAGACACGACTGGCAAATTGCTTGGGAGGATCATCCTCAACAGGCTAACCCCGTACGCAGAAGCTACGGACGGCCTGGAAGCAACCAGTTTGGCTTTCGGAAGGGTAAGTTCATTGTAGCGCTATCAACTCAGTGATAAAGAGATAGCGATCCAACGAAAAAGGCGAGGCATTCGATATTGTGCGTTAGTGACACTTGACGTGAAGAACGCATTCAATAGCGCAAGCTCTGGGATGCCATCGCGCTCTCGTTACACCGGCTTAGCCTACCGGTGGGTCTGTACCGGATCCTGGAAAGCTACTTCCAGAACCACGTACTGCTATGCGAGACCGATGCCGGTCAGAAAAGGGTTCCGATTACCGACGGAGTCCCGCAGGGCTCGATCCTAGGCCCGGTGCTATGGAACCTCATGTATGACGGGGTTCTTAGACTGAAGTTTCCTCCTGGGGTCAAGATCGTCGGCTTTGCCGACGACGTAACCTTGGACGTCTACGGGGAGTCAATCCCTGAGGTAGAACTAACTGCAGAACACGCGATCAACACGGTGGAGGAATGGATGAGCGCGAGAGGCCTGGAGCTCGCTCAGCATAAGACGGAGGTAGTTATCGTCAACAACCGCAAGTCAGCACAACATGCAGTTATCCAGTTATCCACAGCGGAGTCTGAAGTCTCTCGGAGTCATTATAGACGACAAGCTGACCTTCGGCAGCCACGTCGACTATACATGCAAGAGAGCGTCGACTGCTGTTACGGCACTATCGAAGATGATGTCCAACAGCTCAAAGGTGTGCTCCAGTAGACGTAGGTTACTGGCAGGCGTTGCCGTATCTATCCTCGGGTACGGCGGCCCGTCATGGTCAAGAGCACTGAGGGTAACCAGTTACCTACAGAAACTGGAGCGCACCTACTGCGTGATGTGCCTCAGAGTGATATCTGCCTACCGCGCGGTATCACACGATGCATCCTGCTTGATAGCGAGCATGATGTCAGTCGGGCTGGTCATTCGGGAAGATGAGGAGTGCTT
The DNA here is from genome assembly GCF_030247195.1 of Topomyia yanbarensis. Taxonomy (NCBI): domain Eukaryota; kingdom Metazoa; phylum Arthropoda; class Insecta; order Diptera; family Culicidae; genus Topomyia; species Topomyia yanbarensis. The sequence goes on from NC_080672.1 coordinate 392,353,905, forward strand.
CGAGCTACGTGGAAATAGAGGAGCCCGCGAGCGCACCAGGGTGATCTCGGTCGCCAGATGGCAGCGTGAGTGGAATAACTCCTCGAAAGGTAGGTGGACCCACCGGCTGATACCTAACATATCGAGCTGGGTGGGAAGATCCCATGGGGAAGTTCACTTCCATCTGACACAATTCCTGTTAGGGCATGGCGGAGGTCCCAGCCTGCCCTGACTGCCTAGGTGTAGGCGAAACTGCCGAACACATACTGTTCGTATGTCCTCGTTTCGACGTCGAAAGAAGAGCAATGCTTGACGTCTGTGGCTGGGACACAACCCCTGATACCATTATTCAGCTGATGTGTCAATCGGTGGAGAAGTGGAACGCAGTCTCGACTGCAACCACCCAGATTGCCTGTAGGCTACAGGTAATTTGGCGCACCGAGCAACAGACGACGGGCACGACTAACTAGTGATTGGTTAGTTGGAGCGAAAAAGGCCGAGCGCAGAAAAGTGAGTGAATGGTCTGTTCATGCTGAGGCAGGTTTGGCGCAGCGACTGGCAACCGCGTAAGGGGTAAACCCAGCCACCCCGAAGCAAGGCAGAAGAGCGAGGCGTATATGTGGACTGCCTCATGCCAAGATGGGAGGGTCGTGACGTAGTATGCTGGGACTTAGCTATCGATGCCTCGTGAAAGGGTGAGCATCCAAGTCAGTCTAACACGGTATGTTAAGGGTGAGCACAAGTCAGCCTCACAAGGTATGAAAACGGTGAGCACCCAAGTAAGCCTCGCATGGTATGTCAGAAGTGGGGCCTAAGAAAAATGTCCCACATGGGATGCCAGGGGGAGCGACAGGGGTATAATAAAGTGGTACGATCGGAGTGAACCAGGTGATAGGGTGAGCATCCAAGTCAGCCTCACATGGTACGTTAGAGGCTAGAACAAAAGTAAGCCTAGCAAGGAGTGAAAAAGGTGAGCACAAAAGTCAGCCTCATGTGGAGTGTTAGAGAGTGAATCAAGGTGCGACAGAGGGAGCACCCAAGTAAGCCTCATACAGGACGTATGAACGCGTGAGCGAGAGTGAATGAGTACATCAAGTACAGCTATCCCCCCAGAAGTAATACGAGAGGTAGTCCCTGTGGGGAACGATGGCGGAGCCCAATGGAGTTTAGTCGGTATTAATGGCAGCGTCACCATTCGAGCCTGACACACCCCCAGTACACCCCGTGTGGTAGCTTGGCATCTACTAATAGCACGTGTACTGGGCTAGTACGTAAATGTATTCTCCATTGTAAAAAAGGCATACATACGGGCTTACATTCATACATACATACAAACTATTTGGTGCAAGTTTAGAGCGTGTAACGTCGTGTCGTCTAGTCTGTCATCCTATGGAAAATCATCTTACCATCGGCTTGGGGTCAACGTCATATTGGCAAATTTTGCATTGAATCCGCTTCTGTCTCTCCCTAATCTCCTTTTTATCTCCTAGGTCCGAAGCGGATCAATCGACTAATAATTGAAACGGTAAACATACTAGCAGTATTAGTCCTTACTCGCAAATACTTTTCCTATAACTGTGCTGTTTCTTCTCTATCTTATAACATAACTCGGTTATCCCTGTTCTAGTCAATATTCATTACATTATGGACCAGGCAATCCCTTATTTTTTCTATTATTATTATTCTGAGTAGCTATACCAGTGAAGGTATTTTAGGATTTCGCGAAAAGAATCTGCCAATACAGGCATAAGAAATATTTATCTACTAATCCCCATAAAGTTTGCTCGAGCCGAATGTCCGCCTGGTTCGACTCGAATAGACCACACCGACCCGAAAGAGTTGCTTATCATTTCTGAGAGCCGGTGTGCTTAGTCGAGTTTAATAATCATAAGAACAAGTCCTGAATAATTAACTATCTCTTAGGTGCCAGTCCTGCACTCCTTTCCTGAACTAGCATCATACTCACGATCAAAAGAGTCGACAACTAGTAGGATCCACATGTCCCCCACCCAAGCGAATTGATCAACTTGCAAGTAGGAGCACATATCTACCAACCAGCCAAGAAGACTTCCGAATCAATGAAAATGGACCATGCCAGTCGAAGGCCACAGGCCCAGCGCCATCTCGTACAGCGTCATTGTCATTTCTCATCCCACACCCTGGCAGACGTTCATCCGCCCATCTAGACTCTGTCAAGATGAGAACCTACAAAGCCTAACTGTTCGTATGTGCTAGTCCGTATAGATTTTGGTTTGCTGAAACGAAACAAGAAAAGCAAAATAAAAGCAAAATAATTATGATTAGTATCGCAGTTATAATAAATAAGTAAACGATTTCTCATCTGTTGTTTGTTTCCTTGTTCGTAGTCCTCCTTCCTGTTCCTGGTCTGTTTGGGCTATTGGCTTTCCGTTTCCTTGGCCGTCACGTTCTCTTGCACCGTGTTGCATATATTGTAGTAAGAGAAACAAATGAAGACAAAACAAAAAAATGAAAATAAATGCGAAATGCTCTCCTTCCAGACCCCGAACATAACCCTTACTTTCCCTTTGCTTATCATTTTGGTACCATCCTGGAAGCACTTGGCCTTGTACCCACTGCTCTTCCACCATCCTCGTGGTTTTCTCCATTTATCACTTGCGTCACATCTGATATTTGGGTACGGAAAATGATTTCCTGAGCAGACAATCAAATGAAAGAAGATTGACAGGTAATTAGTGCACTTTCTGCACCAGCTTTCATATCGCATTTGTAGATACAAATATTAAGTGTATCTACTATACAATATGATGGCCGGAAGGATAGATAAGCAACCCAAGCTCCCCAATGACGTTCGCATATTTTCGAACGCGTCTTTGAATTCATATGAAAAGCCGAATACAAAATATGTTTCAATTTACTCCTGCTTCCCATTTATGTAATTTCGAAGAAATAGTTAATAAGTACACCAGTGATGCTAGGCAACTGCACTAAGGTTACATTATTTTCAAATTGTATCTTTCACAGTAATAATGATAGTTACGCCAAGCAGACACCATAACCGCTTCCCTTTTAATTTAGATTACATAAATAAGGAACGCTGCTCAAATTTCCGACGGCACCGATAGCCAACTTGCCTGAAGCGATCTTCCTAGCCACCTGTGGAAAGTAAAACAAAAGAGTGAACGATTTGATTCGGCTGTTTTTCTTTCGTCACTACTTACTGCTTGCACATCGCCGGAGGAAACTCCATTGACAAGGGCAGCTATTTCAGCTTTACCGTATACTTGTCCCAACAGAGCCGCCTGTTCACCAAGATCGAATGCCAACGTGGAGTGGGTCTCCAGATAGTCCAAAAGCCACGTTAGTACACCAGCCTTGCCGCGAGCAACGTCAGCATCGCTTACGTTTAGTGACTTGAGTCCTTTGATCCCAGTTTCAACAGCTTGGCCAACATCTTTAGCGTTTCCGGAAACGATAAATCCGATCAGCCCATTATCGGTGTAGGTGGAGCATAGGGCACTTGCTGCAACACTGCCACCAAATTGCTTGGTTAGCACACCATTATTGGCACCTCGCTTCGCAACTGGACCGGCTCCGCAAGCAAACTGTAGAACTGTGTAAGCTATGCATTCCTTCAAATTGTTCCATCCGGCGGCTTGCGTTGCAACAGCCACAGCAGCACGGCTTCCCCCGCGTTCATGGCGTACCTCGCTGCTGTTGAAATTGGACTTGTTTTCGCTGGCAGCCGCTGACTCCAAGCCTAAACTTTGGGCAAATCCGACCAACAGTTGATGATCGACACCTACGCCCGAAACGGCCGCACGATTCGCGGTGCAATTAGCAGCAACATAGTGCAGCATGGTTTCAGACGAGTGCTTTCCTGCCAGATACTTCGAACAGAAAACCGAATTACCTAACCCAGTGTGGAAGGCGGCTTTATGCAAAGCTTCTACTGCTTGTACTTCCACTGGAATACGGGCAATGTCTGCTTTTATCATTGGAGTTATATCAGCTAATTCCCAGGGCTTGAAAACTTGCCCGGTAGCAGCAGCTTCCAGATATTTTAGACCTGTCTCCAAATGATTTTTGGTAACGGCCACCGTGTAAGTAATTAATTCACGGTCACCGGTCGCTGTGAGCGAGCCACCAACCTGTTGCAAATTACGCGTTATACCGAAACCAGTAGCGGTCTTAGTGGAAAGACCCGCAGCAGCACGCAAAACATGCGAAGCGCCGCGATTTTCAGCAGACTCGTTGCGGGATCCAGCCCTGCAATAAACAAAAAACATAAGTCGTCTGCAATCAATACCTAGGATTGTTCTCATTCACCGAAAGACGATGGAAACACGAGCGACTGAAGCATTTGGTTCTGCTGAGGCAACCACTAGTTTGCTCGGTAGGGTGGTGGTCTGCGCTTCATTGGAACCACGGGAGGCGGCAGCTGCCTGAGCCTGCGCTGCAAATCCGCGAGCCTGAAAATTCAGAAATATTTTTTCTTGAAAAATAATTCGCCAGAACAAGCTGCCAATTTTCACCCCTAGCCATCGACTATTTACGTAACAGTTTGACGATATTTTTCTACTGAAAGGGTGGAAAATTTTCTTACCGCAGCAGCACGAAGCATCGGGGTTTTCGACACAGCGGATGCCATTTGTTGCGAACTGCTGGAAGAGTGTTATTCCGATGTATCTGTAGTTTCGAATCGCAGTCGACCTAAGAATCGAATATAAGAGTAATATCTGTATTTGCAACAATTAATCCTACAAAACTTACACGACAATCTCGCTGATGGAACGATGGAGATCTGACAAGTGACAGCTGCTCGGCTGCGAAACACTGAAAGAAAGTCATTCATTATTTTTGTTTTACACTCGCGTTGCCAACTGTTTATAAAGATTAACTGCAACCAAGATGAGAGATTCAAAAGGCGACGGACTCCCAATAAAAAAGCGGACAAAAATGGTCAGGCAATTTAAATACTTTGGCGGTTAACTCAACTCGTCTGTGCCAATTACTCCTAGGAACAAATGCAATTTGCGGATGCGATTTAAAGGCATTTTCAATACTTACACGCAGAATTTTATTTATGCATCGATAGCATACTGGGGTGGCATTGCGCATCTCGAATCGAAAGGTTTATTGTATGCAAGCTTGTATGAAAAAATCGATTCGAAATGGTTCCATAATGTCGCCCCTGTTCTATCTGCCTCTCGTTCCTTCTACTGTAAATTTTATACATTGGACATATTCCGACTATCCACTAATTGAATGCTTAGTAGAAGTATATGCTAGAAAATGCACAAATAAAAGAGCCAGGAATAGAAAGTATGCTAACCTGGGACGGGACATGCGAAAACGGTCTTATTTTTTCTTCCCGATATTGATGTTGTTTTGCAGGGAGAAATCAGCTTGCAAAATAATTTCAAGCAAATGTCGATGATAGTGCTGTGCCGATGACGAACATCATTATTTTGTAAGCGTATTTTTCCCTGCTAAATAACATCAATATCGGGAGGGAAAAAGAAGACCGTCTTCGCAGGTTCAACCGCTTCTGTCAGAAACGGTTGTTGCATTTGAGCGAATTCGTTGCCAGAATTCTCGCACAATTCGCGCAAAATGCTCGCAGAAACTCTACCAGCATCAATTTCGCTTAGCTCAACTATTGCTAACTTTCTGCTTGCCACGCTGATCGGGAATTAGCACAGGCGAGTTGAGTCAAACTTTTTAAATCGATCATGTTCGTCCGCATTTTTATCATTGAAAATGCCTTACTCTACTATATGGGGCTAAGGTTAGTTGTAAAATTAAAATCTGATTTCGAACTGCGTCACGAAAATGTGGCATAATTTTAAACGATTGTAGCGCTGTTAATTGTTGATGGATTTGCATCATTTATATACTAATCGATTCAGAGAAGCCCAACTTAAAAATAAGTTGCATCTATAAATTGGTATTTCAACTGTACACTATTGAAAAACCCGTATTATTGTGAAAACATTGGGAAAATGTAAGAATACAGACAAAGTTTTCGCTTACGTTTTGTTAATTGTTGATGGATTTTCATGATTTGAACACCAATCGATTCAGTAAATGGCCAGCAAAAATTTGTTATCAAATTTATCAGTGTATTTTATTAGCACACTATTGAAAAATCCGTGAATATACAATAAAGAGGGAAAACATATACAATTTTCACAAATTTACGCAAGACTATCCCTAACACGGACCTCATCTCGACATTCACAAGCGGCCTACACATTTCATCGCTTGATATAAAAGAAATGTTTTTTGGCCGAATTCCTTCATTGTCATGCCTGCTCTGCTTGCAGAACCGGTTAGATTATCGCTACTGTTGCTTGTAGGATAGCTGTTAGATCTTTCATTTGGCACGATCTACGGAAGGGGAACGTTTGCCTGTATGCGCTGGAAGGATTTTGTTCCCAGTCCCAAATGACGATAGCGGAACAACACCGAGATGGCGAATTGCTGGTTTATACCACGAGTATGAATCGTACAGGCAAAGCTCAAATCGTTTCATAGGATTCTCGTCCTGTATCACAAGACAGCTATCATAAAACCGTTCTTATTAGGACGAATAAATAATGGAAGAAGAATTCAATTAGAAAATTCCTTTTATTATCTTGTATTAAGTTTGCGCTTGTTAATTCTGTACCATTACCAGTATCATAATATACGCAAATAGTCTTCACGATGGGGTGGAGATAGCGTAGTTGGTAAATCGATTGCCTTGAACGCAGCTCACCTGGGTTCAATTTCCAACCCCGCACATAGGGTTAGAAATTTTTCTAAAAAGAGATACAATCAAAATAAAAAAAAAATATTCAAAATAATTTACGAACCCGAAGGATTTTGCAAAACCTTTAAGAAAATAAGTGAATGTGGCAACCCTGCCACTAATCGAAAATGATGAACATATTCTTATTTGTCGTACAAGAGGATGGTCTTCCATCTGCACCCAAAAGTTAAAAAAAGAGATCGTCTTATGTCACATAGTGCTCATTCGACATGAGCTACGTGAGGGGAATGTTCGTCTGTGTGTACGCAGCAGAAGCGAATCGCCGGTAAGGTTCCAATCGTTTCAAAGAATGCTCGTCCTGTATCACCAAACATAGTTATCTACAAACCATCCTTCCGTCCTTATTAGGACGAATACATAATGTGAAATAAATTAGAAAATTCCTTTTATTATTCATAATAAAAGTAAACATTCTTCAAATCGATAACCTACAAACCCGAAGGGTTTTGCAAAAAAATCAGTGAATGTGGCAACCATGTCATTAAGCGAAAATCATAACCAAAAGAATGATGAAAATGTTCTCGTTTATTATACGAAAGATAGGACAAACCGCTTGCCATGTTTCACATGAAGTAATTTTACATGAGCTGCCAAAGAGGGACGTTCGCTAGGGGCAGATCACTTGTGATGCATTTTTAAAAATCAGCGAAATTAAATGCATTTATTTCCATCAAAATAAATATTCATAATGTATTTTGCGTTGCGTGCAATGTCTTTTGAGTTGCGTGCAAGACGTCAAAACCCTACGAAAAAACTACCCCTACATTCCACAAAACGTCGAACAAAGTAGATCAGCGTAGGACGTTTTTTGAACAAACTTTTCTGCGAGGGAGTGCAAAGTTGATGCAAAAATGGAAATTAAATGCATTTTTTCTAATTTGATGCAAATTTTTTATACATTCCCAGAGTGATCTGCCCCTAGGGCGTTCGTCTGCGTGTACTAGAACGATTTTGTAAATCGTACTTTCCAGCGATGATGGTACAACAGAAGCAAGATGGCGAATTGCTGTTTTCTAAAATGTACGCCTTGGCGGCAAGGTTCGAATCGTTTCATAGGATTCTCGTCCTTAATTGCAAGACAGTTATCTGCAAACCATCCTTATTAGAACGAATAATGGAAAAATAATTGAATTAGAAATTTTTTTATTAGCTTGTCTTAAATGTGTGCTTGTTAATGATCAATTCTGTATATTTTACCAGTGAACAATAACATTAAAAGTATCAACGTAATGCGTGTGTCCTCTGGAAAATGATGCAATATTGATACGATGAAATAAATTCGCGCATGGTGTCCGCTAGTCATGCTGCATTTTCAATGTAACAATGGTCGTGTCTTGTACACAACCCTCTAATTTTTTTACAGGGAAATGTTCGTTTGCCTTTTTCTTGACCGGGAATTAGATTCTCACCATTCGATCGTGAACCGACCAATGGGCGAAATTAACAAATATACACAAACAGAGATTTGATTAATATCTGAAAGAGGAGTAAAAATACTTTATAAAAAATATAAAAACTCATTTATAAATATTTCACACTTCATGAAAATCAATAAAAAACAAAACGGCGGATCCGACTTTCGACTGTAAACAAAAAGCCAGGCGGGTTACGCCTCTGCATTTCTAAGGTAGTGTATACAGGCGAAATTGACAGCATCATTGTTTACAAGGTCCGTAAACAGAATCGCCCTAAACAAAAACCAAGTGCTTGTTATACCATGTTCACACTACAGAGTTAAAACATGTTATAATAATTAGCAACAAGAAAAATGTCATCAAGATAGCGTTAAAACACGTTTTAACTCGTAGTGTGAACGTAGTATTACGCCCAGGAAGAATAACAAATTTTCCCCTCCAGCGAGCACGGCGAAAGCCACATTTTATTTTTGTTTTTTGGCGACACTGCAGGGCGAAATTGAGAGTCGTCAAAACAAGAGGGCGACTCAAAAATGGCCTAATCAACATTTCATAACAACACTCGGCGAAATAATCTGTTTTCAATTTTATCAAGGAAAACGTTATTATATAAAACATTTTAGTTATGCTTCCGAAAACTAGTATTGTTTCAAAGTGTTTCAATACATTTGAAGGCGCAGTATGCAAACACTGTTAAAATACGATTTAATTTTCTGAACCGAATTTTCAAAGCTATTTTTCTCGATTCGATATCATTGCCACTTCGGCCCTTTGGTCGATTCATGATCGCATTCGTCAGATTTGCCAACCTTGACGAAGAAAATTCTCAATCAAAACAAACATGATGATTGATAGTTGCATTATGCACTTTGGTCTGTCACAACAAGAAAATTTTCTGCTGACTGAACCATCCGCAGTATTTTTTGAGTTTTGCATCTCATTTAGTGCCATCCGTCTAGTTCATTGAAAACACTAATGTAAACATTTCTGTCGTCTTTTTACTGCTGTTAACGTAACGTGGACGGTCTTCTTGTGCTGTCTGGTGCATTTTTTTTCCCTGACGGAACATGCTACAGCTTGTTCGCTGCGCCTACAAGTAGAGGGGTTGTATTTTTGTGGAGAAAGGATGATTCATAGCTCTTGCTTGCTAGATGGGGATGTTATGTTGCATACTGGAAACTTTTTCTATGTGTGAACTCAACATCAAGGGCATTCTGTGTAATTTTGATGCGTAAAACCTAATTGAGAAAGTATAGTGTTTGCAAAAATCAAAACGAAATAAAACTATTTTGTGAAAATTCAATATCAACAGTGTAATAGTGCGATAAGATCAATAGTTGGTTTTGTAGAAAAAAAGGGACATCTGATTCGACCCGGCTGGAAAATGACCTCATTCTTCAACGTCAGTGCCCTCGGGGGTAATCCCTTTTCGACACCGGTCGGACAAAGGATAGGTAAGTTTGGTTTCTTTTTCGCTGTGCAGATCATCACTAATCTTTAGTTGCCGGCGATAAGGAATATAAATAGTCGTCGCCGATAAAAATCTTCATTTGGATTGGCCAGTAGTCACTCGAAGAGGAATCCATGAGCTGAACGAAATGAGTGCAGTCTTATCACTTGAAAAAAAAAGCTGAAGTCGAATTCACCCGAGTAGACAGTAAATTAGCGAATGGGTGGGTTGGGAAGTATATTATAAGTTTTCAGTCTTGTTACGGGATCGATTATGCGCCATCAGTACTGTCACTACATTACTGCCCAAATTGATATGCATAGGTGACGTAAACGCCAATAAACGGGTTCTTGTTTCCTTCCGTAAATATCAAAAAATAGGACAAATTTTACGCCGTTTTTGTTTTACATCAAAACTGAGGCAGATTCTAATCCAACCCGGTACCATTTCATACATGCCAACAGCATTTGGGGTCACAGCCTAACTTAGTTTTACCTCAAGCAATAACGACATTAGGAAAATGTTCTATATGCTGTTCAAGGGCATTTCTGCCACTTAAAGTTCAATGTAACGCAGAACAGTTTTGCGAATTCCAAAGTATTTCATAAATTATGAAATCTATAAATGAAGATTTTTTTCAATAGGTTAATCTGCAAACGAGAGTTTACTTTCTCTTCTGCGAATTACTCGGTCGATTTTACTTTTGCGCTTGAACCCAACTATTTAATACTTCCTTCCATACTAATTTAATTTAATCATGAAAATATATCAAATATCAAGAGTATTCTATAAACTTTAGAAACGTCTACAAACTCCAGAAAAGAAATTTCTAAATTTTACAAACAAACCTCAGAACGTTAGACGATTGATATTGAGCTCAGGTCAGTCTTTTATTTGGGGAAGTCAAAAAAGATTCAAGTTTTTTCGTCAATCCTTACATTATCTAAACTTCAGAGAAGGCCTTCACTCTTCAGGGAAACCGTTAAACGTTCCAGGGAACATGATCCAATGAGCTCAAGAAGTGATACAGCTACAACTAATCTCATATTCATTTGGTTTGGTCATTTGAATTAATCATATTAAGGGTGAAGTAATTATTAATTTTGTTCAATGAATGTTTGTTTTATTGTAGGGTTACTCTGCCCTAATTCATCTTAGCACCTCTATTCATTCTACCCATTTGAACACATTAGTTAGAGCAGTATCTGCTCTCTCTACTCAACGCATTGGCTCAAATGGTAGAACGAATAAGGGTGCGCTGTATTCGACTTTTCGCTTCGCTCAAACGGCAGTATTTTACATTTTCCAGGCGAGATTTTTTATTCTACTGCTTCTTAGGAACGAAGCAAAGATGTTGATACCGATTTAAGAGCATTCCAGTAACTGAAAGCCGAGTTATCCGCGAAAGAGTGTGATATCCCGACTAATGTGATGAATAAGGGCTCGTCTACCCTACAAAATTAAAATTCATTGAGCATTCAGTTAATCAATAGTTATTTCAGTAGTATTATACGGGTTACCTAAAAACAGTAGAAGTGCGAAAAAAGAGCATGACAATAAAGCAACGAAGGAAAACACTTTAATTTCGATCTGCTCTCGATCTCGCCCGGCGTTTCTTGTCGAGATTTTGTTCCACAACGGTGATTTTTATTGCAATGCGGCGAATTTGCGCTCCACGAAACATGGGACAAGCATACACACGGAACTAAGTAGCTAGGCATCAGCGTGGTAGACCTACTTTTACTGACTTCAGATAGACTTCAGGTCTTGGTGGGTCTTATTTGATTTTGGAAGGGCTCGATGCGAAAGTCGTTTTTTGCAGTTTTCTAGTTTGAATAAATGGAAATACTTTACTGTCCAGATTGTTCGCAAAATCTTAAAGCTCTTTACGTTTTTTAGACGGATACTTATAGATTATGAATGCAAAACCATACTCGAAAACACTTGCTGTTCAAACCTGTAGAATGAAAGATATGCGAATTGTTATTCTCAAACGCACGGAGACCAAAACTCTTCGATTTGGATGAAACTGCACATTAGAGTGACAGGAAAAAAATGACCCCTATCGGCCCATGCCTGAGTAGATTGCTAGTCCCACCAGGAGTACTTGTTCCAAATTTGAAGCAAATCGGACAAATCTAGCTATCGGACCAACGTGCTTGAAGTTTGCATGGGATTTTTCGACAATTTATATGGAGAAAACCCACTAACTCGCATTTTCGCCGCTAGGTAGCATTGTATGCATCGTTTTATCACTGTAAGTGAAATTAAGAAAGATAATTTAATTGTCTACAACTTTGTCGCAGACTGTTAGTGAATCCGGCTTTGTTAAAAGAAGTTATTAAACTTTTAACGAAGTGATGTCTGAGTCTGTTTTGCATGGGTCCTAGCGGTGCATGGTTGTGGATCAGTACTTGATTCGCACGAACTAAACATTTTTGTGAAATATTTGTTAGGTTTAGGTCAATAGTATGTTCAGAAGATTTATAGTAAGCGATACGAGTTACGTTTTGGTTAGAAAATATTAGTTCAAAATTTTACCGCATAGATGGCGCCAACACTAGCTTTTCAACGCAAAGAGATAGAGATTAGGTGTCTTCTACAAAGTTGTAGATCAAGCATTTCTAAATAACTCTTCCGAACATCGCGATATTCTATCTCACTTCTATGAAAAGTTAGTGTTGGCGCCCTCTTTGCAGTCACAGGTGGAACTAAAATTTTCTAACCAAAACATAACTCATATTATGTACTACAATTCTTGTGAACATACTATTCAGCTAAATCTAACCATTATCTCACAAAAATGTATAGTTGGTGGGAATCGAGTACTGGTACACAACCGTGCACTGCTAGGCCCCATGCAAAACTGACTCAGACACCACTTCGCTAAAAAATTAATAACTTCTTTTAACAAAGCCGGATTCACTAGCAGTCTTCGACAAAGTTGTAGGCAATCAAATTATCTTTCTTATTTTCACTTACAGTGATAATACGATGCATACAGTGCCATCTAGCGGCGAAAATGCGAGTTAGTGTGTTTTCTTCATGTAAATTGTCGAAAAATCCCATACAAACTATAGGCACATTGGTCCGGTAGCTAGACTTGTCCGATTTGCTTCAAATTTGGAGCAAATACTCCTGGTGGGAGTAGGAATCGGCTCAGGTGTGGGCCGATTGAGTTTTCAAAAATTTATCATTTTTCTGGGCACTCTACTGCACATGTATTCGATGTGGGTACCACTATATAGTGCTTGAGAAGGCAAATTTGGCGGAAGTTTTCAATTTTAATGAAAAACTAAGTTACTCAGTCGTTCCGAATCAGTGCTATAGGTAAGCAAAGCAATCGACAAACAAAAATCGCTCCAGTGTGAATGTCTCAATTGCACAATTATTGAAAATATCGGAAATAATGGATTATGTAACAGTAGTTTTTTTTATCTCAAATACGTTTATTTAGGCCCAAATGCTGTAGCTTAACGAGGCCGATAATTCTTTTTTTTAATTACATGTCACATGTTAGTGGAAAGCCGTATTTAGGGGCGGCTTGCTCCCCTCTTATGTAAATAAAGGAAAAAGGTAGGAAGTGGGATACATATTGTGTAATTGACATCGTCGTTTGCTGATTGATCATTGTGGCGGACATGCACACTTTGTTGTAGTGTTGTAGTTTTCAGCCTGTAATCGCAGGGGCGAGGGGAGGGTCGATATTTCGGATAATTATTGGCACTCTATATCATCTGCATGTGCGGTATGTCATGATGTTCTGGATAGACGGTTATCAAGAAGAGTATGCACCGAAGACTCGTGAAGCAATGCCATATTGTAGATACAGGGATAGGTTGGTGAGATTCTACTGTGAATGAGAGGGGGGAAAATGTATTAAACTTGGACTTCAATAGTTTTCAAAAAGATATAGATAAGAAAAATATAGGGCTGGTCAAGGCTTGCTAGGACGTCCCGGACTGGCACATAGGGTGATCTACCTCGGGCCCGAAGGGAATCTATTAGTTGGGACCTGGCAACACAGTACTCTGCGCACAACATGCTCGATGTCGTGATAGCCGTTCTCACAAACACAATGATTACTTTCAGCAAGCCCTATACCTAGATGCGCGTCAAACGAGTAATGGTTGGACATGATCCTTGACATCGTACGAATAAAGTCCCGGTTCACATCCAACCCCTTAAACCAAGCATTCGTTGATACCTTCGGGATAATGGAATTTAGACACCGTCCCAGATGCCCATTGCTCCATGAGCTTTGCCAACTATCGAGCGTCCTCTGACGAGAGATACTGAAAAATTCATTGAAGCAAATTGGTCTTTCGTAAGTGTCGCCTTCTAATGCGCCCACCTTGGCTAAAGAGTCCGCCTTTTCATTGCCCGCAATAGAACAATGTGACGGGACCCAAACCAAGGTAATCTGGTAAGATTTTTCAGATAAAGCACTCTGATATTCCCGTATTTTCCCCAGGAAATACGGTGAGTGCTTTCCAGGCTTCGCCGCACGGATGGCCTCAATGGAGCTGAGACTATCCGAAACGATGAAGTAATGGTCTGAGGGCAGGGTGTCAATGATCCCGAGAGTATACTGAATGGCAGCTAATTCTGCGACGTAAATTGAAGCAGGATCATTGAGTTTGAATGAGGCAGCAAGATTTTCGTTGAAGATACCGAAGCCTGTGGACCCGTCGAGAATTGATCCGTCAGTGTAGAACATTTTGGCGCAGTCGATTTGATGGTATTTGTTATGGAAAATATTTGGGACCACTTGTGGGCGAATATGATCCGGAATTCCACAAATCTCTTCCTTCATGGATGTATCGAAAAATACAGTTGGATCAGAAGTATCTAAGAGACGAGCACGGTTGACGTTATACGTAGATGAATTGATGTTCTGTGCCATGTAATCGAAGTACAAGGACATGAATCGGGTCTGAGAATTAAGCTCGACAAGCCTTTCGAAATTTGCAATCACCAATGGGTTCAAAATATCACATCGAATCGATAAGAGAGGTGCCAAAATCGATTTTTAGTGGGAGAACGCCCGCCAGCACTTCTAAACTCATCGTATGGGTCGAGTGCATGCAACCCAAGGCAATACGCAAACAGCGATACTGGATTCTCTCTAGTTTGATGAAATGTATGCTCGCAACGGAGCGAAAGCAGAAACATCCGTACTCCAACACTGATAATATCGTTGTTTGGTACAGCCTGATTAGGTCTCCTGGATGGGCACCCCACCATGTTCCAGTTATTGTACGGAAAAAGTTGATCCTTTGTTGGCACTTCTGTTTCAGATACCTAATGTGACATCCCCAGGTACCTTTAGAGTCGAACCATACCCCGAGATATTTGAATGTTGAAGTCTGAGCAATAGTTTGATCCATTAATTGAAGCTGTAGTTGCGCTGGTTCACGCTTTGTAGAAAATACGACTAGCTCAGTTTTCTCCGTGGAGAACTCGATACCCAGCTGGAGAGCCCAAGCAGACAAATTGTCCAAGGTATCTTGCAGTGGTCCTTGCAAGTCGACGGTTTTAGGACCTGTAATAGAGACCACACCGTCAGCTGCAAGCTGCCTTAGCGTGCAGGAATTGACAAGACATTCGTCAATGTCATTCACGTAAAAATTGTAGAGGAGAGGGCTTAGACATGAGCCCTGGGGAAGGCCCATGTAGCTAAATTGTGATGTCGATAAATCGCCATGCGAGAAATGCATTTGTTTTCCAGACAACAGGTTTAGCAAAAAGTTATTTAAAATTGGCGAAAGACCATGCTGGTGCAACTTCTCATAAAGAATGTTGATAGAAACTGAATCAAAAGCCCCCTTAATATCCAAGAATACTGAATTTGTTAGCATATGCCATTTGAATTTCTGTTGAGAGCAACGCAAGGCAATCGTTCGTCCCTTTGCCTTAAGCCATTTGTTTCGACCCAATTATCGAGGCGAAACAAGATAATTTTTTCGAATAACATCCGGATACAGGACAGCATTGCAATCGGACGATACGAATTGGGGTCGGAGGCTGGTTTTCCTGATTTTTGGATGGCAATGACCCTCACCTGTCTCCATTCATGTGGGACAATGTTACCCTCAAGAAACCTATTAAATAAACTCAACAAGCGTCTTTTGGCAGAGTCTGGCAGATTCTTCAACAAGTTGAATTTGATTCTATCTGGCCCCGGGGCTTTATTGTTACATGATAAGAGAGCAAGTGAAAACTCCACCATCGTAAACGGTGTTTCGTTCGCGGTATTGTAAGGCGACGCGGCGCGGTAGATTTTCTGTGCCGGGGTGGAATCCGGACAAACCTTCTTGGCGAAATCGAATATCCAACGGTTTGAATATTCCACGCTCTCGTTAGTACTGTTTCGATTTCGCATACGTCGGGCCGTGCCCCAAAGAGTGCTCATCGATGTTTCTCTTGTTAACCCGTCGACAAACCGGCGCCAGTAACTGCGTTTCTTAGCTTTCATTAAATTTTTCATTCGCTTTTCTAATATCGCGTACACTCGATAACTAGCAACTAACCCGTCGTTCCGGAAGGTTTTATACGCGGCAGCTTTCTCCGCGTACACGTCTGAGCACTCTTTGTCCCACCACGGGTTGGAAGAACGTTTTTAGGTGTTCACGTCGGGTACTCGTTTCGTCTGAGCTTGAATCGCGGTATCGAGAATCGAGTTGGACAAAAACTTATATTCTTCCTCCGGGGGAAGTACCTGTGTTGAATCGATAGTTTTGGATATCTCAGCAGCGTAGCTCTTCCAATCAATGTTTCGTGTGAGGTCATAGGGAACATTGATTGGTGCCGATGGTCTTGAACCAGTGGTGATTGCAATTACAATTGGTAAGTGGTCACTACCGTGGGGATCAGATATTCCCTTCCACTTGCAATCTAACCGTAGTGATGTCGAGCATAAAGATATGTCCAGTGCACTTGCTTGCGCAGGTGGTCTAGGAATCCGTGTCATTTCCCCTGTGTTCTGAATTGTCATATTGAAGTTGTCACAAAGGTCGTTGAATTGTCGAAGATCGATTATCGTCGTATAGACAGCCCCACCCCATACCGTGAGAGTTAAAGTCTCCAAGAAGCAGGCGGGGCGAGGGAAGGTGTTCAATCACGTTGGAGAATCTTCGATATCCCATCATGGCCCTAGGAGGAATGGAAATAGAAGCAATGCAAAGATCTTTGCCTTTGATTGTTGTTTGACAAGCGACAACTTCAATGCCTGGCGTCGAAGGGAGGTTGATTCGATTGAAGGAGTAGCACTTTTTGATCCCTAAAAGTACCCCTCCATATGTGTTCGCTACCAAACCATCCGCTCTGGAACAATCATGAAATGAAACACCACGTGTAACAACAGCACGTAGCAACATCGGTAACAACAGCGCGTAGCAACAGGGATAGCAACAATAGTAGCAACGGCGGTAGCAACGCACGTTGTTATTACTAAATAACAAACTCTATCTATAAATAGCAGCTAGGTCTTACTAGTTTTTTAGTTTTAATTTGAAATTCATCATGTTAACATCGAAGAGGAATAAACATATGAACAAATAGATTCCCGTGGTTTTGTACAACCATTCTTCAAGCCTCCTTCGACCATCGCTCGACTACTTGCTGTTCGATACAGTCCACTGCCTTGGTGCCGCCGAGTGCGCCAACATATGGTCCTTCGAACCGGATGCCGATCCAACGAGTGCTATTCGTCGTCGAATACCAACAAGCAGATTGAACAAGATGTCCCCGAAAGTACAACACACACCGAAGGTAGAGCAAGTAACTAAAAATGAAAAGGATTCCAGAGCACCTTTGGTGCACCAGCGTGACAGGATCCAGAACAAGGTTAGTGCGATAAGCCGCACGCTGGAAGAAGCCGAGGACGACCCAAGCAAAATAAGTTCATCGCTCCTCAAAGTTTTCGCCAAGAAGCTAGAAATGCACTACAACGAGTTCATCACGGTTCACCAAGCGGTTGTAGCTGACACTCCATCCGATGAGCTTGAAGCTGAAGACGAAGCCCTGGACATTTTCGATGCTCTCCACACCGACACGCTTGCTTTGGTTGAGCACCTCACCGAGAGCCTTCTCCCGCACGGTTCCGGGGGTGTGAATCCATCCGTGATAGTTCAACAACAACCACTCAGAGCTCCAGTTCCAACATTTGATGGGAAGGTGGAAAATTGGCCGAAATTCCGAACGATGTTCCAAGACATTGTCGGAGGCAGCCGTGATTCGGATGCAGTGAAGTTGCATCATCTGGATAAAGCGCTGACGGGTGATGCTTCCGGTTGGATTACTGCAAAAATGATCGTTGACAACAATTTTCAGCAAACTTGGAAGCAGCTCAGCGACCAATACGAAAACCCACGAGTAATCGTCGATACTCATCTCGAAGGGTTGCTCGAGATGAAACCGATGACCAAACGCAACCATAAGGACTTACTCGAGCTAGTGAAGACATTCAACAGACACGTTGGCGGTCTCGAGTACCAGGGACTAGTAGTTGATGAACTTTCTGGTCTTATTCTCACGAAGATCCTTACATCACGACTAGATGACCAAACTCTTCAACTGTGGGAGAGGACACAACAGCACGCCAAGCTGCCCAAGTATGTAGATACTGTGGCATTTTTACGAAGCGAATGCCAAGTATTGGAACGGTTCCAGAACCGCCACCTGATGACATCAAAGGATTCATTTGTGAAGCAGCATTCGGGTCCAAAACCAAACAACCAGAAAACCCACGCTGCAACTACTGTAGCCGCCAGCAGTTCCTGTCAGGTATGTTTCGGCAGCCATCGCCATTTCGAATGTCCGGAGTTCAACAAACTTTCACCAGCACAACGAATCGAACAGGTAAAGGAGTTGAAAATCTGTTTCAATTGCCTTCGCCCTGGTCATCGTTCCCTCGACTGCTCATCGAAAAAGACATGCTCCCGATGCCACAAACGACACCACACCCTGTTACATGAAGAAAACATTTCAAATCCAGTCGAGATGTCAACTGCTAACCAGAAGAAAGAACAAGTTTCCGAGAACCGCTCGGAACCTCAGCATGTCACCAATTCCGTTGTGTCTTGTAACCATTCCCAAACCGTGAAAACAGTGATACTTATGACTGCTGTGGTGCGCATCAAGGATCCTCGAGGATGGACGACGCCCTGTCGTGTTCTGCTGGACTGCGGTTTCCAAGTAAATTTCCTCCGCAAAGCAATAGCCGATCGCTTGTCCACCGAAAGAAGACCTGCGCATGTACCTATCGCTGGAATCGGTGGAACCAAAACATACGCAAAGGAGAAGCTGGTGGTGGATGTCGAGTCTAGGTATTCCGACTTCTCCACTAGTATTGAATGTCTAATAGTTCCCAAGATAACGGGAGCTCTTCCAGCGACCAAAATTGACATTTCGGCGTGGCCAATCGATGTCGATTTACCTATGGCAGATCCAAACTTCAACATACCTTCTGACATCGACATGCTCATTGGCATCTCCCAGTTTTTGCGACTATTAAAGGCGGGTCGTATGCAGCTGAGTGATAATTTACCGGAACTACAAGAAACCCATTTCGGATGGGTAGTTGCCGGAGATATCGAAGACGCGTCCACCATCCAGCATTGTTTAGTTGCCACGACAGATCCTATTTCCGACGTTCTTCGCCAATTCTGGGAGTTGGAGGAGCTTTCAGATTCAGCATCGCAGCCTACCGAGCAAGATGAATGCGAAAAATTGTTCCAGTCCAATCATCATCGAGACGAGACCGGCAGATATGTGGTGAGTCTACCATTCCGTGAATCAGTACGAGAGCTGAGAGACAACCGAAGCTTGGCCATGCGTCGGTTCCTTTCACTAGAACGAAGGTTTAGAAAAGACCCAGAGTTGAAGCAGCAGTACTGTCAATTTATCGACGAGTATATACAGTTGGGACATTGTCAAGAGGTGAATGAATCCGATGATGATACTCAAGGTGTGTATTATCTACCGCATCAGGCCATTCTGCGTCCATCGAGCACCACAACTAAAATTCGAGTCGTTTTCGACGCATCCGCCAAGGCATCCCGAGATGAAAAATCATTGAACGATGTGCTAAAAGTTGGAGCAACATTACAGAGCGACATTTTCAGTATTCTATTACGATTTCGGAAACACCAGGTCGTATTCACTGCTGACATTACCAAGATGTATCGGCAGATACGCATTGCACCAGAGCATGCATGCTTCCAACGAATTTTCTGGCGGTCAAACCCGGATGACCCTCTACGTGTCTTGGAACTCACAACAGTGACCTACGGTACAGCAGCAGCCCCATATTTGGCAACTAGATGTCTGATGCAGCTCTGTGACGATGAAGGCAGTTCGTTCCCGATCGCAGCACGAATCATCCGCTTGGATTGTTACGTCGATGACGTCATTTCTGGTGCAGATACTGTAGAAAAAGCCATTGTATGCCAAACAGAAATACAACAACTGCTGGAACGAGGTGGATTTCCTGTCCACAAATGGAGCTCTAATGCCGCAGAAGTACTGGAACGAATTCCAGAAGCCGACCGTGAGCAGCTTGTGCATCTTGACAACACCTCCACGGATGTAATGAAGACATTGGGTTTGATGTGGAGCCCTCAAGAGGACGAGTTCGTGATCAACGTCAACAGACTCGAGCGAGAAACCAGCCCACCTACGAAACGATCAGTATTGTCCGAGATAGGTAAAATATTCGACCCGCTGGGTCTCATATCATTTGCTAAAACAATTATGCAGAGGCTTTGGAAGGCCGGCCTCCCATGGGACGCCCCGTTGGAACAAGAACTTCTGAGCTCCTGGCTACAATTTCGTGAAGCTTTATTCCTGGTAAGCAGAATCAAGATACCTAGATGTACCATATCCTGTGGTGCTATTACTGTCGAAATTCATGGCTTCTCCGACGCATCTGCGATTGCATACGGGGCTGTCATTTACACTCGCTGTATCCGGCCAGATGGTATGACAAATATGAATATGCTGTGCAGTAAGTCCAAGGTGTGTCCACTAGCAGAAATGACTATTCCAAGAAAGGAGTTACTTGGTGCCCGACTCCTATCCCGTCTACTGACCAAAGTGCTGGATTCCTTCCAGCTGGAGATATCAAATGTTGTTCTGTGGTGTGATAGTCAGGTGGTGCTAGCCTGGTTACGAAAGCCTTTGCCATCGCTTGAAGTGTTTGTGCGTAACCGCGTGCCAGAAATTTTAAGGAACACAGCTAACTGCACATGGAATTACATTCGATCAAAACAAAATCCAGCCGATTTAATATCCAGAGGCCAACTTCCTCTCGCCCTAAGCACTAACGAGCTTTGGTGGAATGGGCCAGGCTTTTTGAGCACCATCGAGTATAAGTTGGAGATTCCAGATGACATCCCAGATGAAGCACTTCCAGAACTAAAACGGGTAAATATGATCGCCGCTCCAGCCGTTAACGAAAACAGGTTGGAAATATTTTCCAGATTCAGCTCGTTCAGAAAACTCCAGCGGGTAATCGCGTTAGTCCAGCGGGTAATCGCGTTAGTCCAGCGATTTATACATAACTGTCGAATAAAATCTCCCAGCGAACGAATCCTACGACGTCATCCTACAATAAAAGAACTGCGATCAGCGTTGCAACTAATTGTAAAGGTCATTCAGCATGAGGCTATGGACGACGAAATTCAACGAGTGATTTCTAATGAACCATGCAAAAGAATCGCCCCGCTTAACCCGATCTACAAAAATGGAGTATTACGTGTTGGAGGACGACTACAACATTCTCGGTTACCTTTCGATACTAAGCATCCATTATTGCTTCCGCAACATCCAATCACTGATCAAATCATCCGTACATACCACGAAGAACATCATCACATCGGTCCAACTATGTTATTAGCCACGTTACGATCGCGTTTCTGGTTACTGAAAGGAAGGTCTTCCGTAAGAAAGATCACCAGGAGCTGCGTTACTTGCTTTCGTTCGAAACCCAAAAACTCCAGCCAATTGATGGGCAATCTGCCGACCTGCCGAGTGACACCCGCTGAACCGTTCCAGAAAACAGGTATTGACTACGCAGGACCAGTGTTTGTGAAGGAAGGCTGCCATAAACCGAAAGTCGTCAAGGCCTACATAGCGGTATTCGTTTGTATGTCAACTAAAGCAGTCCATCTGGAATTGGTTTCCGACATTTCCACCGCCACATTCCTTGCGGCTCTGCATCGATTCGTCAGCAGGCGCGGCTTTTGTCAAGAGCTCTATTCCGACAATGGCTCTAACTTTAAAGGGGCTAAATCCGAACTACACGAACTGTATCTTCTTTTCCAAAGCCACTACACCATCGAGGAAATTGCATCATTTTGTCAACCAAAACGTCTGGAAATTTATCCCACCGGAAGCTCCAAACTTTGGCGGCCTCTGGGAGAGCGCCGTGAAAACTGCAAAGTACCACTTGAAGAGGACTCTGAAAACCGCCAAACTGACTTTTGAAGAATATGCCACCGTACTTAGTCAAGTGGAGGCTGTGATGAATTCTAGACCTCTTTGTGCAACATCTGATCCAGAAGCTGAAATTTTGACTCCAGGCCATTTCTTGATTGGTCGTCCCCTGATAGCTACACCGGAACCCTGTTACAGCGATCTGCCAACAAATCGTCTAGCAAGATGGCAGTATCTCCAATACCTCCGTCAGCAGTTTTGGACGCAATGGAGCCGGGATTACTTGCTGAATCTTCAACCAAGAGGGAAAAATCGGCAAATACAACCAAACATTCAACCCGGTATGATCGTGTTACTGGAGCAGAAGGATGCCCCACCGCAATGTTGGAAGATGGGAAAAGTTTTACATGTCTACCCTGGAACCGATAATTTGGTCAGAGCGGTGGATGTGAGTATCGGTGGTTCTGTCTACAGAAGAGCAGTGTCCAAATTGTCTGTTCTCCCGATTGAAGACAACAGTGAAGAAAACATAAATTCTGTGAATTCTTCCCAGCCTGGGGGGAATATGTTCGCTACCAAACCATCCGCTCTGGAACAATCATGAAATGAAACACCACGTGTAACAACAGCACGTAGCAACATCGGTAACAACAGCGCGTAGCAACAGGGATAGCAACAATAGTAGCAACGGCGGTAGCAACGCACGTTGTTATTACTAAATAACAAACTCTATCTATAAATAGCAGCTAGGTCTTACTAGTTTTTTAGTTTTAATTTGAAATTCATCATGTTAACATCGAAGAGGAATAAACATATGAACAAATAGATTCCCGTGGTTTTGTACAACCATTCTTCAAGCCTCCTTCGACCATCGCTCGACTACTTGCTGTTCGATACAGTCCACTGCCTTGGTGCCGCCGAGTGCGCCAACAATATGAGTCTTCTCGATCCAAGCGGATAATGTTAAAATCGTGGAAGTTGAGGTTTATATTAGAAGTTAGCCATGTTTCACATAGGGAAAATGCATCACAATGATTGTAATTTAGCAAGTGTTTTAATGAATCAATTTTGGGGATAATACTTCTGCAGTTCCACTGTAAAACAGTGATCAGATCCCTGATTCCGTCTAATAAGTTAACCATCGAAGGATACGATCGCTATAAGGAGGGGCCATTGGTCATTCAACTGTTTTAAAAATGTTCTTACTGTTGGTAGAATAGCAACCAGCAAGCTTTTCAGAGGATCGGTAATGTTGAAAGCTGTGAATATCCAGTCCACAATGTCAGAAAATTTAAGGAATCCCGTTTTAGGTTGAGTTTCTGATTGTAAAATTGGAGCACTTGGGATTTTTGGTGCCCCGGGGAGTGCTGGGAACTCCTGGTTGTATCTCAATTTCCCAAAACCAGGAGGTATTATCTTCGGATTTGTACCAGCACTTCCAGTTGATGAATTATTGTTATTTTGTACCCTTGTTTGGGACAACCTAGGACCCTTACGAGGAAGTTGAGGTGAGTTTTGATTAGGTCTTTTCCTAGAGTTTACAAGCGGAGCCAAAGAATGCCCCTCGCAAGGGTCGTCAGTTGGCAAGAGAGCGAATGGGTTTTCGGAGATAAGTGGAACAGCTCTTTTAAGCATTTCTGCGTAAGAGCGTCTGGAGCGATCTTTGGCGGATCGCTTCAGTTTATCCGCGCGAAGTTTGTACGTTGGGCATGTCAAATGTTCTCCCCACAGTAAACACACTTCTCAGCGGGCCTACTGCAAGTATCATCCGCATGGCGTTCCCCACATTTACCGCACCGTTGCTTGTTGCTACAGTAGGTGGCCGTGTGACCTAGCTGCTTGCAATTGGAACAATTCATGACCCGCGGTACAAACAGGCGTACAGGTAGACGAGCTCCTTCCACTCCAATGTAGCTCGGAAGTGCAGATCCGGCGAAGGTTACGCGAAACGAGTCTGATGGATAGTAATTCCCATCTTCGATGGACTTTGAGTGCAATTGCTTGCACTCCAAAATCTTAACTGATTGAAGGTTAGGGTCCTTAAAGCGGCCAGCCCCATCATTCATCAGATCATCGAGAGTTAGACCCGCATCACTTACCACACCGTCGATCTCCACATCACGAGAAGGGATGTAGACGCGATACTCCAGCGTAAAGAGGCTATTGCTAACGATATCATTGGCCTGTTTCAAGTCAGTAATGACTACGCGCAGTTTATCTGACTGAACCTTTTTAATCTCGGTTACGGCCGAGTAACGTTTCGTCAGCTCCCGTGCAACAGTTATGCTGTTTAACGGTTTATTTTTGGGCCGAAAGTATACCACCCAAGGACCAGCGGATCCATCCTGGTAAACCTTGACTCGGGGGGGGGGGGGGCTGTGAGACATTGGGGGAAAGTGGGGGAAGTGGATCGACCATAACATTATCTGTCTCCGAATCAGATATATGTTCCTCTTCCCCATAAGATTCGTATTCGGAGGGTGATCCTCCTGTTTGTTCCATTTTGTTGCGGAAGCAACACGCTCGACCGCACTGTTTAACTTAAATCAAAATAAAAAATCAAAAGCAATAAAAAGAAAAAAATCGATAAGAAAAGTAAAAAACGAAACACTTCACCAGTTGGTTCCTGACGAGCGGGTAGGTGAATTGATCCTTCGTTTGTTTTATCCGTCACCCGCGTGACCTTCACACAGTAGAGAGCTAATATGGCTCAGGCAAGAAAACCGTTTAGTAACGCACTTCACTGCACTACCCTCACCGATATCGCAGGTAATAATTATCACTCGCGGGACTGTTTATTAGTAATGCTTTACTGCAGCCTCTGCCACAGCAAGCACCTTCGTACTACCGAAAAAACTAAACCACACCGGAGAGAACAAAAAGCACTTGTTTCTCGGTACACGTTCGGTTACGAATGAAACGTGGTGCTGAAAGCTGCGATCCTGGTCTATTTGGACGTGTTCGATATTCCCCCGATATGTGGAAGATCCAGAAGCTGGTGTTGCTGCCAAAACCAGGAAAGCCACCTGGCGATCCGGTTTCATACAGGCCCATGTGCCTGCTGGATACACTCGGAAAACTCCTGGCAAGATCATCCTTAGCAGGTTGACGAAATTCACGGAAGGTGAGCGCGGACTGTCCAAGATGCTGTTCGGATTCCGCAAAGGAGCATCGACAGTGGATGCAATTCGGACAGTGTTTGAGAGTGCTGAGAAGTCATCTAAACAGAAGCGAAGAGGAGATCGATACTGCGCTGTGATCACGATAGATGTGAAAAACGCGTTCAACAAAGGTAGCTGGGAAAACAGCGTGCATAGAATTTGGGTTCCCGACTATCTATGCCTGATCCTGAAGATCCATTTCAGAGCAGAGTACTGCTGTACGAAACGAGCGAAGGACAGAAGTCAATGCGAGTCACAGCGGGCGTTCCTCAGGGTTCCATTCTCGGTCCAATTCTTTGGAACGGGATGTACGATGGGGTCTTAACGATGCAGCTGCTCAGCAAAGTGAAAATCGTGGGTTTTCGCGGACGACGGGTCACTAACGGTGATGGGTGAGACACTTGAAGAAATAGTGGTGTCGGCGACGGAGACAGTAGACGCGATCGAGAGCTGGATGAACGGGGTCAAGCTGCAAATAGCTCACTACAAGACGGAGGTGTTATTGATCAGCAGAGGTGGGAAAATACCGGTTGAGTACCGGTACGGTAAACCAAATTTTCACAAGTGTTTATGTTTCCTTTACATTGTGTGCGGTTTTACCGCTGGTTGTGTTTATACGAGACACGAAAACCAAACCGAGTTTCGTTTACACAGAACCGCGGTTTGGTTTTGATTTTCGTTTACCGGTGCACGAGTATGGGAAGGAAACACGGGAATAACGAAACCAAACTTCGGTTGTGTTGCGGTTGTGTATTCGGGTTGATGTTTATCGGCTGTGCTAGTGCTGCTAGTATTTTTATTAAGAATTCTAAACAAATTTCTTTATAATATAAGGTATCTTTTCGGTAATTGAAAAAATGTCTTCAGACATATTTCTGTTCAAATAAATTATGTTCGTGGTCATGAATGGCGTTCGTTAACTCAATATTGCGACATTTTCATAATGATTTATCATCAGGAAATTTTCAATATGGGTATGTTTGGTATGGGAAACTGTCCAAAAATCGAAAGTAAAAGGAAATTTAATAGCCTCCGCTATTTTTATACCTATGATAGCAGATCAAAAGTTAATATGACGGTATATTCAAGATATTCTGTCATCTAGAATCACGCGACATGGACATTTCAAATATAAGAAATGTATCAAAAGATCGCAAATTGATGCCTGCCGTCATTTAAAATCTGAAATGGCGAGCTATATTCAATACTACTGGTATTCAATAACGTTTTAATGGTAAAACATATCATGAAACAAGGGTATTTTTGATATCGAAAAGTTGTGTAGAGATTAAAAATTGTTATTCGTCGTCATTTTGCATCCCAATATGGTGTTATTTTCACGACAATTTAGCATTTAAAAGCATGCATATTTAAATAGGCATATATTTCCAAGGAAACGAAACTTGAATTACGTCGTAAATTAGAAATTCAAAATGGCGGCCTATTCATGATGATTTAACAACTAGCATGGTTACATTATGGACCAATATCCACATTAATGATTGAAGGTCGTTTTACATGTTTTGTTGTAATGAGACAGACAACTTCGTGATTGGACACAATGTGAACAAATTTTTTTTATTCAAATTATTGCGCAACATTTTTTAAAAATTTAATTGTTCTGCAGTAGATTTACATACACACATCGACTGGTATCGCCGGAAATATTTATTCCTTAAAGAAACTTAGTTTTTAATGGCGGTCTATAAAATGAAAGTGTTTTTGCTATTCGTTAGTTGGTTGCTGTTCTCAATGAATTAAGTTTTTTTGTAATTGAATAATTTAGTGGTAGTTTTCTCTAAACTCGAATGTTTGCGACCAAACCTTCTAGATGTTTCAAAACTATGTACAGTAACAGCAAAAATAACAGAAACACGTATTACCAGCACTCAGTAAATAAGAACCTAATCGTGAGTTTCCCCCCACTTGCGTCTGAGTTGCTTACCATATGTAAATAACACACACGTACACGCAATTGCCTCAGTGCAAGGATAGATGTATCAATACGATGCGCCGTAGCAGTAATAATAAGGATATATGTATACAAAATGCGAGTGTGTGCTCGAGATTATCCGAGAATCGCCTAACCAGCGCAACCAGACGTGGATTAGATCTCATTGATACGACTATTGGCGATATAAATACAGGCTACTTTGAATGCATTGAGTGTTAATGTGAAGTTTCAAGTGATTCAAGTCATGTTTAATTGATTTAACTAATTTTATTGATTTTATTGTTTTTGTTTTTTTATTGACATCGCTCATTTCATTGTTTTCTTTAATTTCAATTTAAACAATTGTTGAACTTTTAACAACTGTTCAGAACCAGCCATTTCGATATTACCCCATTGACTCACAACAACTAATTGAACTCAATTCAGTTGTCTATTCGGCACCACTGCAGACGAATTTACTGCTTCTTCTTTCAACCGAAGCACCGTGTACAGAAAAAACCAGGCTCGGTTTTCTAAAGCCAAACCGAAACTGCTGCTGAGAATACATCAACACAAGTTGAAATACGTACACACATGTAAACGGTGCGGAGTGGCTCGGTTTGGTTTTATAAACTGAGAGTCGGTGGAGGTTTTTCTTTCGTTTACCGTGTGAACGAAATCCAAACCGAATACGATGTGCATCACTCGTTTACACGTGTTGAGATTTTGAGAACAATACCAGTGTATGTACGTACCGGTTGGTTTTCTTACCCACCTCTGTTAATCAGCAACTGCAAAGCGGTTCAGCGGATGCAGATCGACGTCGGAGGGCACGTGATTGCATCGAAGCGTGCACTGAAGCACTTGGGTGTGATAATCGACGACCGGTTGAGCTTCAACATCCACGTTGACTACACCTGTGAAAAGTCGACGAAGGCAACGAACGCAATAGCGAGAATCATGCCAAACATCGGCGGCCCGAGAAGCAGCACGAGACGTCTGTTATCTACTGTTTCGTCATCGATACTCCGATATGGGGTTCCTGCCTGGGGTGCTGCGCTGAAACCCAAGCGGAAACGTGAAAAGCTAAACAGGACATTCCGGCTGATGGCTGTACTAGTCGCGAGTGTCTACAGAACAGTATGCGTTATCGCCGGGATGATCCCCATCTGCATCGCCCTGGCGGAGGACGTGGAATGCTACCAGCGGAGAAATGCACTTAACGCTAGGAGACTGGTCTAAGCGGACTCGTTGGCTAAATGGCAACAGGAGTGGGACAAAGCGGAGAAAGGAAGGTGGACCCACCGACTCATCCCAAATGTGTCGGCTTGGGTTCATAGTAACCATGGAGAGGTGAACTTCCATTTGATGCAGTTTTTGTCCGGGCACGGATGCTTCCGGAAGCATTTATATCGGTTTGAACATGCTTCGTCACCCCTTTTGCCCGGAGTGTGCGACTATGATGGAGACCCCGGAACACGTAGTCTTCGAATGCCCTAGGAAGAAGCTCGAAGGGTTGTACCTGGTGTGACAGTTGACAATATCGTCGAAGAGATGTGCCACGACGAGCATATCTGGGACGCTATCAACAGAGTGGTTACGAGTATACTCTCCGAGCTACAGAGGAAGTGGCAAAGAGACCAACAAGAAGCCACAAACCGGGTTTCGAGAGATATTCCTTCCGAGTTTGGGTCGTCAGGGCGCCTGTGAACCGGACGACAAGCTTCACCGGAATCGCCGGACCGACCTCGACACCCTAACAGGTAGCTCGTGAGTAGGCTAGACCCACTGCCGGGGATTAGACCGAGTAGACCGCGTCGCATAGCTAGCAGTGGGTCGTTGGGGCGCTGGTGAACCGGAAGCTACGCTCCACCCGGAATTGTCGGATAGACCTCAACACCTTCTGGCTGGCCGTTGAGTAGGCTAGATCCACCGCCGGGGGCTAGATCGAGTAGATCGGGATGCCGCGGAGAGCTACATCGGAAACGACCATCGGCATCAGGAGAAATCTTCCGCTCGGTTTCGGAAGAACCTCCCTCGCCGGGGAATTCTTCGTCAGAGTAGGCTAGATCCATTGTCGGGGACTAGACCGAGTAGTTCGCGAACAAGAGGAGTGCGGGAGCTGAATTGCTCATCGGGAAAGTAGAGCGAAGTGAAGCGAGAGGGAGCCAAAGGGCTCAAGAAATTGTGGTGCTAAAACCAAAGAAGAATCGGTATCGGGAGAACTTTCTTCACCGGGGAACTCTCCGTCGGCGTAAGCTAGGTTCACCGCCGGGGACTAGACTGAGTAGACCACGACTAGACACCACCAGTCGCGGGGCGTCGAGGCACCAGCGAACCCGACGCCCTGCTCCACCGGAATCGCCGAACTGACCTCGACACCTGGCTAGTTGGCTCGGTTTCGGGAGAACTTCTCTTGCCGTGGAATTCTCCGTCGTTGTAGGCTAGACCGAGGTCCACCGTCGAGGACTAGACCGAGTAGTTCGCGAACAAGTCGGGAGCTCAACGAGTAAATGGCGCTGAATTGTACGAGAAGGGAGTTACGGTGCTAACTGGCACAAGGGAGCCGAGTCGTGGTGCTGAATGGCACAAGGGAGCCGAAGGGATCGGTGAATTAGACAATCTGAAGATTGCCGCCCAGATTGTCTTCGTAGGGGAGGAGCACTAGTCTGGTCTCATAGCCAGCTGTCCGACTGCCATGCAGAAATTTCCAGTCTGTGTGGATGGTGGAGAACTGGTGGGGTGACGAGGAGGGGTGCTGTAACCCTGCTGAAGGAAGTAACTACTAAGTAGTTGAAATAGAGTGGGTACATTGCACATACAAACCCCTTTCTGAAGTAATGCCGTAAGGTAGTGCCAGGTACTGGGCAAGAGCAGTGGCTTTTAGCGGATCAGGTGATGGCAGCCCAAACCCGTTCCCTGAGACATTAGGGTTTTTGGTACATTTTTCTCGTCTCAGGGTTTTCTTGAAAAATTTTTAAAGCTCAAAAAAGAACACACACACCCACACACACAGACATTTGCACAAATCGTCGAGCTGAGTCAATTGGTGTATAAAACTCGGCCCTCCGGGCCTCGGAGAAAATCTTGATAGTTTGAGCGAATTCTATTCCTTTCCTCTATAACAAAGGTAAAACTGTAAAACATAGCGGATGTAAACAAAACGGTTGTACGTCATTTCGCGGAATACCATTTCCCGGTATACCATATTCCGGAAAACCATATCCCAGAATGTACTATGTCCCGGAAAACCATTTCCCGGAATGTACCATTTACCAGAAAACCATTTCTCGGAATGTACCATTTCCCGGAAAAACCATTTCCCAGAATGTTCCATTTCCCGGAAAACCATTTCCCGGAATACCATTTCCCGGAAAATAAATTAAACCACGTACCTTGCCACCACTCATTTTGATTACACTTGCTACGCAGCAAATGTCAAACAAACTACGAAATTCTGTCTACTTTAGAACATAAAAAGTAGTTTGGAAATATGTTTGGAATTTTATTGATTTTAAATGTAAGTTAGAATAACATATCAACAATGCAATTTTTATGGATTATGCATCTAAAAAATCTGCGGTTTTTCTTTCTTATACATGCATGCTTCCTTGTCGTTATTTTTGGCATGTTTTTGATTAATATGTACTTTATATTTCTATGTAGTTTCACATTCTTTTAAGAACTCTTTCATTATATTCTTGGTATTTTATTGGATTTAAGTACTAGTGGTCCTAACATACCTTCACCATAGAAAATTTGACAGTTCATAAATTTCACAGTCGACCGACGAAAACGGGTGCTTCGAGGTCGACAGATTAATTAAACGACCAAGATGGGTTTCGTCGGTGGACAATTTTCGTCACCATATTAATCGCTAGATTTAATCTGTGTGAATCTGGTTCCAGTTTTAAACTATCAACTAATCGATCGTGTTTATTGGTTGAAATAGACCGATTTCAACAGATTTCGTCTGTCATATTTAATCGGTTGTCGCGTCGGCTGACGTCCATGTTAAACCCCCATAAGAGTTGGTGCAACAACCGACCGATTAATTGGTGGCATAGTCGGCCGACTGTGCCGACGCAAGCCGATTTAGTCGGTGGGAAAATCGGGAGGATTTTCTATGGGGTTATAACTTTTTGAATTATAATTGTTATTCTATGAGCTTATTCGCCTTCTTTTGGACATGAGCAAATCATGAAAAATATTTTTGAACGTCTTCTTTAAAATTTGAGTGCTTTTTTTGGAAATTAATAATTCATAACAATCTTCTTTGAGACTTTGCCTTTTTTAAGCATAATCTGTTTTCTGGTACTTTATTGGTTTATGACCAAAGGAGTGACATTAACCTTCTTAGCCAAGTCACTCCCAACGATTTAACCCAACCCCCTCTAATCTGAAACGGTCGGTACGGATGTCCTCGTTTCATCCGCATTCAAGTTTCAAAACGATTCGTTGGTTAAATTGTCCATTAAATGAATAATTCAATTGCCGGATAATATTGAACCATCTTCAAACCCAACTCTGCACAGTAGGCCTGGCCGTTTTAATATTTGCGACATATTATAATATGCTTCAAATATTTATGTAGACAAGAAAAACACTAAAGTAAAACTGCAGTGTTTTCCAGGATGCTTTTTGATACTGGCTGTGTAAGGGTTAGAATAGAATAGAATAGAATTATGAGAGCTTGTTTTTTATTAATATGATTAGAGAGCAAAGATAAGGCAGGGGGGGGGGGGTGTAAGGGGAGGAGTTGCTTCTCTAATCTTCCGGTCATCACATCGCATGCTTTGGTATACTTAGTATGTATAACAAACATGAAGATGTGACACAAGGTGCCAAGAGCGCACTAAAATCCTGTCAATCCTATTTCTCATTGGATTGTCTGCTCTAAATATATCACCAGGGGATCATTCATAAATGATGTTGGATATTGACAATAGGGAAGAGCGTCACGTAACGAGATAAAAAACTAAAAATGAATTTTAGACGTATCAGCGGATCAGGGATAAAAAAAACGTACAACATTGTTTATGAATGGCCCCCAAACAAAGAATATTCCATAACGAATATCACGTAACATTGGTGACAGAGCATTGGGATCAAGGCCAAGTCCCCCCTGGGTCGTGCAAAACTGAGAAGCAACATCAATTTAGGCACAGATAGCACACTTCCATTTATTTTCATTATGTTTTGTTTTGTCTTTTCATTTGTTTCTCCTGCTACGATGTGTGTGGGAGAGCGGGACGGCCAAGGAAACGGAAAGCCAGTGGCACAAACAGATCAGGAACAGGAGGGAGGACTGCGAACAGGGAAATCGACAACAGAGGAGAAATCGTTTATTTATTTATTATAGCTACGATACTAATCACAATTGTTTTGCTTTTCTTGTTTCGTTTCAGCAAACCAAAATCTATACGGACTAGCACATACGAACAGTTAGGCTTTGTAGGTTCTCATCTTGAGAAATGACAATGACACTGTACGAGGTGGCGCTGGGCCTGTGGCCTTCGACTGGCATGGTCCATTCTCATTGATTCGGAAGTCTTCTTGGCTGGTTGGTAGATATGTGCTCCTACTTGCAAGTTGATCAATTCGCTTGGGTGGGGGACATGTGGATCCTACTAGTTGTCGACTCTTTTGATCGTGAGTATGAGGCTAGTTCAGGAAAGGAGTGCAGGACTGGCACCTAAGAGATAGTTAATTATTCAGGACTTGTTCTTATGATTACTAAACTCGACCAAGCACACCGGCTCTCAGAAATGATAAGCAACCCTTTCGGGTCGGTGTGGTCTATTCGAGTCGAACCAGGCGGACATTCGGTTCGAGCAAACTTTATGGTTAATAGTGGATAAATATTTCTTATGCCTTTATTGGCAGAGATTCTTTTGCGAAATCCTAAAATACCTTCACTGGTATAGCTACTCAGGATAATAATAATAGAAAAATTAAGGGTTTGCCTGGTCCATAATGTAATGAATATGTATATTGACTAGAACAGGGATAATCGAGTTATGATATAAGGTAGAGAAGAAACAGCACAGTTGAAGGAAAAGTATTCGCGAGTAGGACTAATACTGCTAGTATGTTTACCGTTTCAATTAATAGTCGATTGATCTGCTTCGGAACTAGCAGACAAAAAGGAGATTAGGAAGAGACAGAAGCGGATTCAATGCGAAATTTGTCAATATGACGTTGACCCCAAGGCGATGGTAGGATGATTTTCCATAGGATGACAGACTAGATGACACGACGTTACACGCTCTGAACTTGCGCCAAATAGTTTGTATTCGATTGATCCGCTTCTGACCTAGGGGACCCATGAGGAGATCAGGAAGAAAATAGAAGCGGAATCAATGCGAAGTTTTAATTGCATCACTGACGACTTAGCACGCGTTGTTAGGAGCAGGATACATTGGACCAGACAAAATAGAGAACTTGACGTTACGTTAAGCTGCAGTCCCATCTGTCCGATAAAAAAAAAAACTAATCACAATTATTTTGCTTTTCTTGTCTCGTTTCAGCAAACCAAAATCTCTTTACTATCTCTTCATTTTCTGTCTCCAACTATCCTCTATGTAATGTATCTGAAACTTGTGGGACTGGTTAACAGCCGGCGCCTGCTTGTGGAAGAAACTGGTGTGCTATACGGACTAGCACATACGAACAGTTAGGCTTTGTAGGTCCTCATCTTGACAGAGTCTAGATGGGCGGATGAACGTCTGCCAGGGTGTGGGCTGAGAAATGACAATGACAATGACAATGATTAGAGAGCAAAGATAAGGTGTCAAGCGCACCAAACAAAAACTTGGAATGCAGAATAATGTCATCATGTTTTATTCCAGCACAATCAATATCTATAAAGCTTATCATATCTTGATTGTAAATTTTATTTGTCGCGGAATAATGTAAAAATAAAGAATAGAGGAAAAACGGTATGCGCTCATATTATATTGGGATGATAAGTGTTTTTTATGTAAAAATGTCTGAGGAACGCGATGGCATTAAAATTTTCAAAATTAAAATATATGCATTGAGAGAAAAACTAACTTTTAATATTTAACTGAAAAAATCGCATAGTTGGCAGCACTGCCGGCAAAAAATAATATTATTTCTAGACTCCTTGAACAATTTTCTTCAAAAGCCAACTTACGGTTTGATTCTAGAGTAAATAGAACCGGAGATATGATCAAAAGATAATCAAGCTTTTCAGCAATTTGCCAAAACGGGGGGTGCTCCCATGACCCGAGGGGTGGTTCAATTGACACAAAAATTTGGGTTTTTATATATTGGCCCTAGATGAACAATTCCTTCAAATTTGGTTCAAATCCGTGAAGGTCGATTTCAAGTTTGCATCTTTTTTTGATAACTTCGCGTGGAATGACCCATATGTAAGTCAACATAGCTCTGGATTTGTTCTTAAAGTTCAAATTACATGTTTACTTTAGATTTCAATAGTATAAATAATTACCGAGAAAAAGTACATTCCGGGAAATGGTACATTCCGGGAAATGGTACATTCCGGGAAATGGTACATTCCGGGAAATGATATTCTGGGAGATGGTACATTCCGGGAAATGGTTTTCCGGGAAATGGTACATTCCGGGAAATGGTTTTCTGGGAAATGACATTCCGGAAAATGGTTTTCCGGGAAATGGTAAACCGGGAATCGACGTACAATCAAACAAAACACTATACAGATACTGGGCCAAACTTGGTTCATTTCGGTCAAGTACGTTATAAGTTTCGCAAGTTTGAAAGTGTCGCAATAATTATCGAATCGCCCTTTATATAATTGACACTGTATGAAACGGTCTTCCGAAGTGTATTACAAAATCCTCTGCTGGATGCATCCAGATTGGACATCCGTATTCGCCTCGTTAATCCGAGTGTATTGCAGAAACCATTGTCGCGAAGGGGATAAAAGCTATTTTAAATAAATTTAAAGGTGGAACATATTAACCACACGAATTTCGTGTAAATAAGATATAAATTTGATTTATATCGAATTACTTTTATCTTATCTGAAATCGTGGCAGATGACAAATATTTACTGAATCTAAGCAAGAAATATAATGCTTTTCTTTACCTTGCAGAGCAAGCCACAGATGCCAGTCTGGCTTCGGAAAATTGGGCTCTCAATATGGAAATATGTGACATGATCTCCGAATCCTCAGATGGAGCACGGGACGCTATGAAGGCAATACGCAAGCGTCTTGCACAGAATGCCGGCAAAAACTATACAGTCATAATGTATACTCTGACCGTGCTGGAAACGTGCGTGAAGAATTGTGGAAAAGCCTTCCACGTTCTGGTGGCCAATAAAGAATTTATTCAGGAGTTGGTCAAATTGATTGGACCAAAGAACGATCCACCGCCCATTGTACAGGAGAAGGTACTGAGTTTGATTCAAATCTGGGCGGATGCATTCCGTTCTCAGCCTGACCTCAACGGAGTGGTACTAGTGTATCAGGAGCTCAAGAACAAAGGCATCGAGTTTCCTGCAACCGATTTAGACTCACTGGCACCCATCTATACACCGCAACGGGTACTTGTTAGTGTAAACATTTCGTGCTGATTTTTTATGATTGTTTTTTTTTTGTTTCAGAGTGTACCAGACGGAGCAGCTACGGAGAACAACATAGCGATATCGCACCATCCCGCGTCCCAAACGCCCAACTCCCCAGCTGTAAAATTATATTCTATTTCCTTGTTGAATGTTTTTAAGACTAACTTGATGTGTTCCAGATGCCACCACCTTCAGCAATGTCTCAGGAACAGATAGCCAAGCTCCAGTCTGAATTGGATATAGTAACAATGAACATGACCGTTTTGGGTGATATGTTGACGGAGTTGAAGCCCGGTCAGGAGGATCCATCAGACTATCAGCTGTTAACCGAATTGGCAAACACCTGCCGGTATGCTTCTAATTTTCTTACATACATTTCACTTCATGTAATTTGATTTCGTTTTTTTCAGAGAAATGCAAAATCGTATCGTCGAGCTGATAGGCAAGGTTCACCATGACGAACTTACAGCCGAGCTATTGCGGCTCAACGATGAGTTGAACAATCTCTTCCTACGGCATGCACGGTTCGAGAAGAATCGAGATCCAACAACGGCATCCTCAACGACTCCATCAGCCATTTTGGGTGCTGCAATGGGTGTTCCCCCGAGGGCAGATTCGGCGCCACCGGTGTCGCCCGATAAGAAAGATTCGCTGATCGATCTTAGTGACGAAGCTAGTGGTGGTGGTGGCGGTGCTGCTCTCGGTTCCCAACTGGCCGGCTTAAGCCTTGGAAAGACCGCCACCGCTACCTTCCAGCTGTCGCAACTAAACAGTGTAGCAGCGCAATCTGGTGCGGCTACTGGAAATACAAACAAAAAAAATCCACCTCCCGATGTGGTTTCCGACGAGTTTGATATGCTTGCACAATCTCGAAATACAACGGGGTGAGAAGTTGTGGTGTGATTCAACGATGTAACGCACGATTCAAGTAATGTTTAATTGTAGGGATAACTTGAAAGATACCGGCAAGGTGGATTTACTGGGTGGTCAAACCAAGTCGACTAGTTTGGTAAGTTAATTGAAAGTTTGAATATTTTAATTTCCTGGGGATATATGTGTTCTGTGTTTGTGTTTGTGTATTTTATCAGTTTGTTTTCTAAGCGTGTCATAACTAGAAATAAATTAAATTTGGGCTGCCCAAATTTATACAAATATATTATTATCAACATGATAACAATGTTACAGAACTCCGCTGCACAAATGGCCAACGAAAGTACTGCCTATAATCGTAAATCAGTCTCATGTAGATAGGGAATTCCACAGAACCTAGGACTGACTTGCGATTATGGACAGTGTAGCACTTAAAACATCTACAGCTACGAATTATTTTTGAATACTCAAATATTAATCGAAAGCAAATACGTGTCCCTTAACTTTTTATATTAATATCAAGTTCTCGAAAAACGAATTTTTGCACGAAAAATACTGCCAAAATATGGCACACAGTTTGGTTTGACCTAACGCAGGGCAACTATGATACTTTTGTAGATGGTTTATTGAGGAACACTCGTGATAATAACAATCATAGGCAAGAACATATCCAAACTTGACCGTTTTTACTGAAACGGCATATGTCAGGAAAAGGACCGTAAAGTAGAACGTGACGTAGCATGTGTTAACTGAATTTTTTTTTCATTACACACTACTTGAGGGGAATAAAAATGCAGTCGTTCACTGGTAGGTCACTTTAACTGGACCACTTTTCAGTTGGACCAATGTCTACGGCCACTATATTTTGTGGACGGTTGGTCGTAGCCTGTGTGTTGTTCGACGTTCCAATGGCCTTCTTCAGTCCAGTATTTGGTTAGTTTCTTGCCTGATTTTGCTTCGTTGGCGCCCTTTTGCCGATGGCGAATTCCAGATCCTCAGCTCACGTTGCAGTTTGTGAACCGCATACGTTGTAAGGCCATACTTGCCTAGCTGGTTGTGCTGAAAGGTTTTCAGTTTTACTGAAGCCTCATCTACCGCCAATAGGAGCCATACTGTTTTGAGAACTGCGCTTCTTGCCACAAGCCTCTAGGCTCTCCACCAAGCGGAGAATGTTTCCATCTGATCTATCGATACTGTCGGCGCAATGCCCAATGTAAAGCACGTGTTATGGAATCTGAGTAGTTTCAACAGCCTTCAACGTAACACATTTTCAGGACTTGATCGCAGTTGAGATGTCCTGTAGACACTTAGCATTATCCGTGTCTGCACAACCGGTTTTAAGATAACCTTGTTTGAAGGTGCGCTTCCTAATTTGCCGTTATAAGCATGTTTGTCCCATATTCTATAAGATTCCCTATATACATGGGACAATTATGCGTAGAACGGCAGTAATCTTCGATCTTGTTTTGTTCGAGCTCAACTTCATGATACTATCGAAAAGAGTACATCGAGTGGCGATTTAAAAGGCTTCAAAAGCCTGGCGTGTAGTGTATTGGCACTGTATGGGGCTCACGACTCATTTTCGTGCCTAACTACTTAAAACACTCCTTACTCTTTTTGCCCTTATTCCCCAAGGAACTACATCAAGGTATTACTTCGTGGGGGCTTGTTGTACCTTCGTCGCACCTCTTTCTTTTGCTATATCTCGGGGCTTCACTTGGTCCATGAAATTGTTTGATTTAACTCTTCTATTGCTTTTTATCTCCATCTATTACGTCGCCATTTAGCTCTCGTCCCAGTGAACCGTTTAGATGCTGATTCCATGAGCCATTTAGCTCTTGTTTCCGTGAGTTATTCAGCTCTCAGCCTTATCTACTCGGATAGTCCCCGCCGGTGAACGCACACCCTATTCCGGCTGAGAGTTCCTCTAAGGAGGAAATTCTCCCAACACAGATACTACCCCATTCCGACTAAAAGTTTCCTGGCAATGGAATAGTCCACGGCGGTAGATTCCCCGACGAAAGATTCCTCTCGATTCCGATGTTCGTTTCCTTGAGTCATTCAGCTTCCTGCCTCGACCCTATCTACTCGATCTAGTCCCCGGCGGTGGACCTTGCCTACACGAGATATCCGGTAGAGTGTCGAGGTCGGTCCGGTGATTCCGACGTCTTGTGCTGCATCTTGCTCCTCCGTGATTCGCCATGATCCTTGCCAATGCGTTAGTTGTCCTCGCAGCCTTCTCACATACGTAGTCGACATGGCAGTTGTAATTTACCCGACCATCACCCAGGTGCTTCAGGACATCGATGGGATAGATTGTTTCCCGACGCTGATCACGAAACGCTGGATTTTTTTACGGTTGCTGACCAGCACTACCTCCGTCTTGTCGTGATCCAGCTGCAACCTGACGTCAGCCATCCAGGTTTCCACGATGCCTATTGTGTCTACCGTCAACATCTCCACCTCAAGGGTATCGCCGGTTATCGTCAGGACAACATCATACGCAAAGCCGACTATCTCAACTCCCCTGGGCAGTTCCAGTGTTAACCCTCCGTTGTACGTTATATTCCAGAGCGTTGGGCCCAGTAGGGAGCCCTAAGGTACTACCGCCGTGACCCTAATCGACCTCTGTTCCATATTCGTTTCGTAGACTAGTACTCGGTTCTGGAAATAACTTTTCAGAACCGTGCACGGATAGTTCAGAACCCGCATTCTGTGCAGCGCTGAGGCGATCGCCAACCACCAGGCACTGTTGAACGCGTTCTTCACGTCTATTGTCACCACAGCGCAGTCGCGATTACCCCTTCTCTTTTGCTTCGATGCTTTCTCCGCACTCGCGGTGAGTGTACGGATGGCGGATGGTTTTGACAGCAACACCAGCGTATGGATCTTCCTTCTAACCGGCAAGTAGCTATCGTCCCGGCATTTCTGTAGGACTATCTCGAAAATGTCCAGAAACACCAGGATCGTGGTCTTCAGTGCCACGTTGGGGATACCGCCCGGTCCGGGAGCTTTCCTTTTGCCACCATAGGCAGCTCGTCGTTGGAGACTCGATTGTCACCAGCATTTCCAGCATCTGCATCGCCGTATGGTGTGGGTGGCCATGCGGTTAGGTCGTGCCTCGGGGACCTTCCACGATAAGCTTCATTTTGGTAGCGCATATTTCGACTGCCGTCGTTGGGCCCTTAATCCTGGTCAACACGACACGGTAAGCATTATCCCAGGGGTTAGCGTCTACTTCTCTGCACAGCTCCTCGTAGCAGTTTGACTTACTTAGCATTATGCCGCCCGGATTGTTACATTACTCTATTATCTGACTGTCTCAGATCTTGCTTTCTGAACGCGTGAGCTGGTTTTTAGGCAGGCAGCCCGGAGGATGCTGAGCCTTTCGTTCCACCAGTAGGCCGGACGTCGTTAGTTCCTGGGCTCCATTTTCCTCGGCATTGTTACTTCACACGCCCTCGCTACTGTTTCCGACAGCTCATCGGCATTCGAAATTGGAGTGAGGCTGTCAGCACGAAGTGCTTCCACAAAAAGGCCCTTGTCGAAGTCCTTTATACTTCTGCTCGTCAGTCTCCGTGTTACAATACTGCCGACCAATGTTGTAGTGGATCGCTTGGTGGTCACTATGGGTGTACTGCTCACTAACTCGCCTATTCATGTTATCCATCAGCGAAGGACTGCAGAATGTTATGTCGATGATGGATTCCCGTCCGTCCTTACGAAATGTGCTAGTGGAACCTTCGTTGCACAGTCTTACCGATAGCTTCGCCAGAAGTTCCAACAAACTGTAACTTCTTGCGTTGGTCAGCCTACTACCCCGCTCCACGGCCCAAGCGTTAAAGTCTCCTCCTATAACCTCCGGCGTTCGTCCGACTAACGAGTCGGTTAGTACGTCCGGCATCCGAGTCCTTGCAGTTCCTCGTCTGACGTCAGAGATCCAAGCACCGGAAGCATCGCTCCATTTGCTTGTTAACTCGCGGAGTGACTCTCAGCAAGCAAACCTGCCATTCGGCCTTTATCTTGCCGGTATCCAGCAACGGAAACGACACCCTGTAGTCGAATCGCCGCTGTTTGAGTACCTCCATACGATGTCCAAATCCGGATAGTAGCTGGTACATCCAGTGTGCACTGCTCGATCAGTGCACCCCTCAGTTCTTCTACGGTCGTTATCTCGTCTAGATCCTTGCACTCGACTACGTCTTCCTGCGACAGGGCTCTTACGTTCGCTTCACTGCCCAAAGATTTGGCAACGAGCCCGCGGTAGGTGAAGCTTTTGACGGAAGGATCCTTCTTCAATTCGAAGATCATCTCGCCTTTCTGAGTGCGCCTCGTTTTAACAAGGTACTCTCCCAACTCCTTCAGCTCTGGGTCCCCTCTCACTTTCTTGAAAAGAGCGGCGTAGGACGTCGTATCTTTAGCTTCGATGATCAGTGCATTGCCCTTGTACCTCTCCCGAAAAAGGCTTACATTTCTCTCTTCTGTTGTTCTTTCTCTTTTCTTCCTTTTGTTTCCGTTTCCTCCGCTTCGCATGCTGGCTTCCCACGATGCACCAGTCTTTCCCAATGTTTCTCTGGTCGCTGGTGCCCTCCAGCTCGCTCTTCTGCTTTTTCGTGGGCATGGATGTTTCAAGAAGTATCTGAATAGGCTCGGCCACGCGAGATCGCCGTTCTGCATCGCGTGCGGTGATGCAGAGGAAACGCATCAGTACGTTTCCTTTCGAATGCCCGTGATTCGAGCACGAGCAAAACGAAATGAGAACCATTGTCGGTGAGGGGATTAACATGAACAATATTGTCCAAAGAATGGGACGCGGTGCGCAGAACAGTCAGTCAAATCATGTTAGCGTTGCAACGAGGATAACGAAAGGAACAACGGCCAGCTACGTAGGAGTACACGGCTTCGGGTCGTCGAGGCACCGATGAACCAGAAGTTACACTCCAACGGGAATCGACGGACCGACCTTGGCACTCGACAAGCCAGTCTGCTGAAGAGAGATAAGGTAGACCAGCGGGCGCGACCGGAGTAGATCCATCGCCGGGGAATAGACTGAGCGCACGCGTCGTCGACGATAGGTCGTCAGGGCACCTGAGACAATTCCTCCCACGGAAATCACAGGACTGACCTCAGCATCGAGGGAACTTTTGACGTCGGGAAATTTCGCCGTCGGAGTAGGTTAGACCCTGAAGCAGGACCTATTTTGAGTAGATAGTAAAATAGCACCGGAAAATGGTCGTCGGTGCGCCTGTAAACTGGAAGTCACCAGTCACCCAGAATCGCAGGACCGGCCTCGGCATCTGCCCGGGTAGCATCGTTTTCGGAAGATCTTCCACTGCCGGAGAACTACTCGTCGGAGAAGGAAAGATCTACCGTCGGGTACTATTCCGAGTAGTCCGTAGCGAATCGTCGGGGCACCAGTGATCCAGAAGCAATCCTCTATGCGGAATTGCTAGATAAGTCTCGGCATTCTGCCGGACTGCATTGAAGCAAGAATAACGCGTCCGTCAACGGTTGCGGTAAATATTCCTTCAGCGGGGAACTCTCCGCCAAGGTAGGCTAGCTCCACCGTCGGGAATACGTTGAGTAGCACCAAACCCGACAAGCCACCAGTATAGGGTCGTCGGGGCACCAGTGAACGGGAAGCCACCCTCCAACCGGAATAGCTAGATCGACCACGGCATCCAACAGGTCAGCGAGAAGAGGAGCGCATGTAGAATATCATGCCGTGCAGGACTGATATGGCGGTTATGAGACCATCGAACTAGCACGACCAGCTAGACCTAGAATCACAGACCCCCCCCCCCCCCCCGGTTGTCATTTCAGATGGGGGATCAAGCAAATGGCGGACTCCTTGATGGAGGTTAGGTGAGTAGGGTTCAGTTATTTTTTTCTGTCCAGAGTCTTTCTCTCTGTTTTGTCCACAAAATCAGAGGGTTCTGGATTGAGTGGTTGTCTAAAGAGCAGGTACCTCAACAGTGTACTAGCTGCTAAGTGTCCACATTTAGCTGAATCGACTAGTATGTTGAACAGAACTATCTTCAAATCCCATTCATAATTAGTAATACAAGAAGCACCAAATATCTAAGTCTTCGTAGACTTTTGCAAAAAACACCTCCCCCTCGTAGACAAATGTAGACTTTTAGCAAAATACTGTTGTACATTTGTAAACAATACTCCGAACTGTCATTCAGCCAATTTATAGACAGTTGATGCTGGTGCGACAGCTGCGCGAACGGTTTGAAGTTGGTTACACTTCGAGTGCCGGACGATGTACTAATTACTAGATCTTAGGTATCCTATATTACAACAGGAGAAGCAAGTAACTCCAAGGTTTGAAGGGGAGCAGTTTTATTTTCACTGCTAGGGTCGAGGTGCGGATCACTGTATCTTAAATGAATGGAAATTCGTTTATTGTTGGCATATTAAATCAAATAATATTTATAAAATTATGTGCGGTAGCGGAATCGGTAATTCCTATGACACGTCTAATACACTACACTACAAATACACAAACAAATACACTGAACGTACATTCCATAGAAACTATTATCTATAGTTATTACAAAACACACCAGACAATTAAGATGTACATATGCCATGTTTCTGAACGTTGTGCTGTTCATTTTTTTCTGGGTGGCGTATTCCATACTATTTGAACATGTGTTCGTCTATCTATTCATCAATTCACGCCAACCAACGCCAACATCCAAATTCCCTCGGCATTTGAATTGGCATCATACATTTCCCAACTACACTAGAACGCACGTGACACCGAGTTTGACGAAATGGAAAAATGGCTCGGCAATCCGGTGAGTCGTAGTTACGTTAGACCTGATTTTGTTCTCTATCTAAATAAACGTTGATAAACACAAATCACACTAATCTGTTGGGTGTTGTCCTATATACATACAGGAGGATATCGACAACCTTGAACCGGCGGAGAATGGCGCCGGTAACGTCGGTGCTGAAGAAAGTCTCACCAGTAAAGAGTTTGAAAAATTTCTTGCCGAACGTGCTGCGGTGGCTGACAACCTCCCGACGATTTCCGGTCAAACCGGTAGCACCAATACCAGTGTGGCGAAAGATCGCAAGAAAAAGGACGAAGAGGAGGAACTGTTGACTCTTTGAATCGAACGGACGTAGGTATGACTACTACTTTAACTAGTGCGACGGGTGGGGTTTATTGTATGTGATAGATGTATTTTCGTGGGTAGAGCAAAAGTAAGCGTATCAAAGAGATGAGTTAATTTATTTTCAATTAACCAATGCGTTGTACATTTCGGATACGTCCGGTGCGAACGGTGTACATGAACTTATTGAAGACAGCAGGCGCCATATTCTATTATGTATGATAATTGTATTTATGTTTATTATTTTACACAAGTTTTGGGCTAACAATCGTGACGAAGAAATTTTACTGTATCAGACTAGAATATATTCGTAGTTGTGTACCAGCGATTCAAATATAAAGTTTTTTAAGTATATTGCCGCAAAAATTACAATGAAACATTCTAGTATATTTCTATAAGCCTAACAATCCTAGACTCAGCACATTACTCACTTATTGCAGTCCAAACAGTTACGACAACTACTATACAACTACGAGATAACTAAAAAGTCACGCGAAAAACGCTAGTGTTAGCGTACTTTAGGCCAGCAATTTTAATAGTAGACAGATCTCACGCCAACTTGTCTATGGGGTTGGTAGTAACCTTTCAGAATCTAACTACTTCGGCTAATTAAACAACTTTGCTTACTAGGTTTTTCTTAAATTGACATTGACTGTAAAACATCATCACATTCATCAATGGTTTGAACCATGTTTGAAAAATAACACATTTTTAGACATTTCTTTAATTTCAATTAAAGAGGTTTCAACCTTAAGGTCATTCGCTTCTTTGGGTTTGAAAAATCTGTAACCCTATGTGCGGGGTTTGGATTCGAACCCAGGTGAGTAGTAGTGTAGTAATTTTATTTTTTTTTTCGTTCCAACATTTAGAACTTA
Organism: Topomyia yanbarensis; assembly: GCF_030247195.1. Taxonomy (NCBI): domain Eukaryota; kingdom Metazoa; phylum Arthropoda; class Insecta; order Diptera; family Culicidae; genus Topomyia; species Topomyia yanbarensis. Next base: position 392,398,527 of record NC_080672.1, read on the forward strand.
ATACTGGGCCCGTACACATTCATTTATCTTTTTATTATCTCTTTCAGTTGTTTTAATTTATAACGAAGGCTAAACAAATAAGGTTCTTTTCGAAAGGCAGTTTTCATGCCCACAAAGTTTTATTGCATTCTGAGAGGGTGTTGTCAAACACCTCGTCGAGTTGGGGTGTAATCTGTCAGTAGTCATTTTATTGTGATGCTTTCTTGTTGAATATTTTGAATCAAAAACTACAAGTTGTTTTTACACAAAAAACATTCAAAAGTTAAGTTTAGACTACCCACTAAGGGGACAAATTTTATTTTAATCGTCTTTATTCGAACCAAAAATAATATGTGCTATCGTTCAAAAATACGAGAATTCAAACATTCTATGCGTGTGATCAGCGCAGCCATATTAAGATCATACAAATTCGATAACTGTTTTGGTTGGCCAGACTTATCGAAATTCATTTTCAAACTTATTTTTAAGGTTAGACTGCAGAGGCAAAATTACAAATTGACAAATATTAAAAAAATCGCAATGTCTCTAAATTCTTATAAAAGTTTAACTGGTTTTACGAGCTTTTGTTGTCACCAAAATATCATTTAATCCAAAGGAAAGAGGAGACATTATTTAAAACTAATAAAAAGTGTATTGAATATATTCAAATTACAAACAACTATAAGAAATTTAGTTCACCTCGTTAGTGATTGTGAATATCACAGCCTGAAATTTCATAATGCCTAGCTGAATGAACTGGTCCTATCGATGAACGCACCGATCAGTAAATGTTTTAGGTGCAAGTTATTCCTGTCCGAACCAGTGTTTGCTTTTGAAGATCGTACACACTAGGTAGATTGATCAACCTTAGGTGGTTGTGTTGGTGGTTGAGTGGAATCCGTAATCAATAACTGGTCAGTAGAACTCATCAATCCCGATCAGTGCTCTTGCGTCCCCGTCTTAGAAAGTCGGATGGTCTCTTCTAACCGGCCGGAACTGCAACGGCGGCGTTCTCCTACCGCTCGACGTTGGCTGCTGTGGCAGCGATCCTTGCCGTTTAGCTAGAGAGGTGAGCTGGGCTCCTTTGTTGGAACCTCCCTACGCAGGGCCGTCGAGAGCCGCGTCGGGCCCCACGGCTTGTATTACTGCCGGGCCCCTTTAAACCTAAGCCCTCTAATTCAGTATGCGAGTCCGTGGTTTCTATTAGTCTCCGGTTGACTCATATTGCCACATCCACAGATAGCGTGCTAGACATGTGGATTTCGATAGCTTCTTATTCCGTGGTATCCGAATCGGGTAAAATTGCCATAGCTACGAGTTTTTCAATTTGTGGGTACTCAGGAATCAGTAGCATCTAGCTCAAATGCCATGCATTATCTTTACATGATTTGACTTTTGTCAGAATACGAGAAGTTGGGGTTATAGAGCATTTTGTCATTCATATTAAGTTTTTTCATTTTCTCTGCATATATCTCTTTTTTTTTCGCTCAATTTTAATAAATTGTACCTTGTTCAACGTGAAAAATCTTCAGGAACAAAATAAAAATAGATTCGTTTTCGGTAAAATTCAGAAACATCAAATTATCTGACATAGAGTCTCGATTTCACATTTTTATCATAAAATCGAACATATTAACTATTCAACAACAAAATTCTTATTTAATTTACTACTTTTAGTGTAAAATACACTTAGGGATCACATGAGGAAAGTTTCATTCCTGGAAAAAGAGGGGAAGTTGAGGTATTAGGACATTTAATGAAAAAAATGTGATTTGTAGAGTTAATGTCAAAAAATTTGATGTTTCTGGATTTTACCACTAACGAATCTATTTTTGTTGTATTCCTAAGAATTTTCCACGTTCAATAAGTTTCATTTTTTGAAAATTGATTGAAGAATAATAGAGATATATACACGAGAAAATCATAAAATTTAATATGAATTCATTGACTGCCCAGATATTCTTGCACGGATTAATGTGTTTGTACCTCCTCGCGCTCTAAGAAACCGTCCTCTTTTGTTGATTCCTAGACATCGTACTGTTTACGGTCAAAACAATCCTGTGGATAGATGTTGCTACAAATTCAACGAAACCTCACATCTGTTCGACTTTAATGTCACCAAATCTAGTTATAAGTTAGCTATTAAGAATTTTTAATTAATTTAGAAAGTATGTTCTGTTTTTTAATTATCTGTACGGTATCTACCGAAGATAATAAATAAATAAATAAAAGACCCTATAACCCCAACCTCTCGTATTCGGACAAAGGTCAAAAAGGTTCCATTCGATTTCTGAGATTTTGTCACATAAGAAAAAAAATGCAAAATATGTATGATTTGCATCACGGAGCAGCAAAATTATTCAAAATAGGGGATTTTGAAGCCAAAATGACCCAGTACTCCACTTTCCCTTATTTTTCTAGAAACATAAATATCTCCATTCAAATACTAAGGTTATTTATTTCCTTTAAAAAGAGGTATAAATTGTAATTTTCTGATTGCTACTTCAAACGTTGTAGCATTTAATATATTTTTCCTCCATATTTTCCCATAGCACCAATTTCAAAAATTTCAAGCGAAGTGGGTGGGAGTCTAGAATTGTCCATATGATGTGAAACTTTGACATTTGTCACAATATGAGAGGGGGGCCTTTGAGAATTCAAAAAAAAAATTTTTTTTGCAATGCCCTATTAGACATGTTCTGTATTCGCACACTAAACATATTCTTTACGGTTTCATAGTTCTATAGAGATCATTAAAGCACACTTAGTGATGAAAAAGGCGAAACAGTGTGCCAGAATAGAACTATAGTTCAGAAGCACCTCTTCTTTCGTTTGGCATGCCGACTGTTTAAATAGATGATTTAGTGCCTATAGAAATGGGATTCGATCCGCAGTCGAAAACCTCGTCTCAATTTGGTATACGCGTTTGATCACTGATCTATGAGAAGATTTGCATGTATACTTGGTTTAATCCAAACTCTACCTAAATGCTTGGTTGAAATTACACAAACGTCTATTGTGGATTATATTTGCAATTGAATTTTTTCGAAAAATCGTGCAGAATTTACATTTTGATTTTAAGTTTATTGCATCATCATTTATTGAAAGAAGGCATACGAGTTTAGGTAACTATTGGAACGCATACGTATATTTGGACGGCGCCGGTGGTTGAGTGGAAAGCGTGACCGCCACTCATTCTAGTTGGCCTGGGTTCAATCCCAACCGAGGTCGTTAAGATTTTTCTGAGGTGAAAAAATCTGTGTTCACGTCTTCCTTCAGAAGGGAAGTAAAGCCGCCGGTCTCTGGTCCATGAGTTGATGGATCGATATCTAGTCCAGATTGTGGAGTCACCTTCTCTGGCGTCGATAACGAAGAAGTAGAATACAACTTCTATGCTTACTAACAAATATCCTCCTCCCGTGATACTTGCGGAGTGCGCAGTAGTATATACGACCTCTAGAAAAAGCAAGTATCGGACGAACGTTGCAGAACAGCAACGAAAGCTGCCACGTTAACAACATCATCTCCGCAGGGCTCTAGAGAGATGTGCTTACAGGAATTATCTCTACACGCCCCACGTGATTAACAAATGTATGTCAAGATACGGAGAAGTGGCTTACATAAGAGCTGTAACTTCGCATTTTCCCGGGTGTCCCCAACGTTTTTTGTGATAAGAATGCTCCTGTACAAACCAACTTTTTCATGCGTCACAATTTTATGCGGATCAACCGAAAATGGGACGTTTCATCAGACAATACTGGTTATGCAACCATGGTAGATTCTTATGCGCTAATTCTACAAAAAGACATTGCACCACGGAAAACTTCGTTCAAAAGCAGCTAAGAAAAGCTCAACTACTGTAACCGTAAACAGCATACCGTTATCTTATGCCAAACCACAAACGGCTACAAAACCAATATCTACGGATCTGACAGGAATAAATATTCACTCAGCAACAATCACGCCCAGTGTCTCCAAGCCAACAACCGGCACCATCAGCAAAGGGGCGAACGTAGAAGAGGACGGATGCGTTTGTCCGTGCCCTCGCATTTCTGTTTGACGCTTTCTTCGAAAATACTTTGAATTGGCTTATCAATATTTTGTAGTGTATTCCGTCGATTCAAGCAATAAAACTCGTTTTATAAACTTGTACACAACGTAGACAACTCCCTTGAGAACATTTGTTTTAACGAATGTCAACTATCAAATAGTTTTCATTTTTTACTAATAAGGCGAATGATTGCAAAGAAATTACTATTGCTATTTGTATTGCTCTTCTATGAAAACCGGACGTGTTAGCCTATCTTCCGGGTAAAAACGCGGGCCCCCTAATATGACCCGGACCCCAGGGCAATTGCCCTGGCTGCCTCCCCCTCTCATCGAGCCTGCTCCCTAGTGACGTTGGCGACGAATCGCCAGATCCTCTACTCGCTGCAAACAATCCCGGAAGTCACCATAGTGAGCTTTCCAGGGGAAACTGGTCACCCTGCTTCGTTCCCCTTAGAATTATCTGTGAAGGAGAGCACGGTTCGTTTAACTGATCCTCCACGGTGAGAAAGGATGATGCTTCGGATTCTCTGTGACTACACCGAACAGGTTATTCGTGGCGGGAAACTGTCCCGAAACTTGGGAAACTATGTCTGCTTATTTCCGTGGTCCGTCACTTTCTGATGTCTTCGTTGGTCGCCTTCCCGCTCGACTAAAGACGCTGAATCCCATTACCGGCGAAATTCCCAGAAACTGCCTGATTATATCCTGCATAGATTCCTCCAACTCAATCGCTGCAATGAGGTACTCTTCCTTAGTACGTGTTGGTTAGCCGCGAACTAACGTCCTTTTTTATCTTAAATACGTTTATTTATGCCCAAAATGCGGTAGCCTAACGAGGCCGATAATTCATTTTTTTTAATTACATGGCACACGTTACTGGGGGAAGGGAAAGTCGTATTTAGGGGTGGCTTGCTCCCCTCTTATGTTAGTAAAGGAAAAAGCTAGGAAATGGGATACATATTGTGTATTGACATTGTCGTTTGCTGGTTGTAACCGCAGGGGCGAGGGGAGGGTCAATATTTCGGATAATTGTTGGCACTCCGATGCTGTCATGATGTTCTCTATATCATCTGCATGTGAGGTATGTCATGATGTTCTGGTTATCAAGATGGGTATGCATCGAAGACTCGTGAAGCAATGCCATATTGTAGATACAGGGATAGGTTGCTGAGATTCTACCTTGAATGAGAGAGGGGAAAATGTATTAAACTTGGACATCAACAGTTTTCAAAAAGATATAGATAAGAAAAATATAAGAGTGATCACGGCTTGCCAGGACGTCCAGGACTGGCACATAGGGTGATCTACCTCGGGCCCGAAGGGAATCTGTTAGTTGGGACCTGGTAACACAGTACTCTGCGCACAGCCAAACAACATGCTCAATGTCGTGATAGCCGTTCTCACAAACACAATGATTACTTTCAGCAAGCCCTATACGACGGAGATGCGTCTTGTTAACTTGTCGACAAACCGGCGCCAGTAACTGCGTTCCTTGGCTTTCATTGAATTTTTTCATTCGCTTTTCTAATATCGCGTACAGTCGATATCTAGCGACTAACCTGTCGTTCCGGAAGGCTTTATAGGCGGCAGCCTTCTCCGCGTACACGTCTGAGCACTCTTTGTCCCACCACAGGTTGGGAGAATGTTTTTGGGTGTTCACGTCGGGTACTCGTTTCGTCTGAGTTTGAATCGCGGTATCGAGAATCGAGTTGGACAAAAACTTATACTCTTCCTCCGGGGGAAGTACCTGTGTCGAATCGATAGTTTTGGATATCTCAGCAGCGTAGCTCTTCCAATCAATGTTTCGTGAGGTCATAGGGAACATTGATTGGTGCCGATGGTCTTGAACCAGTGGTGATTGCAATTACAATCGGCAGGTGGTCACTACCGTGGGGATCAGATATTACCTTCCACTTGCAATCAGTGATCAGATCCGTGATTCCGTTTAATAAGTTAGCCATCGAAGGATACGATCGCTGCAAGGAGGGGCCATTGTTTAGTCAACTGCTTTAAAAATGTTCTTACTGTTGGTGGAATAGCAACCAGCAAGCTTTTCAGAGGGTCGGCAATGCTGAAAGCTGTGAATATCCAGTCCACAATGTCAGAGAATTTAAGGAATCCCGTTTTAGGTTGAGTTTCTGACTGTAAAATGGGAGCACTTGGGATGTTTGATGCCCCGGGGAATGCTGGGAACTCCTGGTTGTATCGCAATTTCCCAAAACCAGAAGGTATTATTTTCGGATTTGTGGCAGCATGTCCAGTTGATGAATTATTTTTATTTTGTACCCTTGTTTGGGACAACCTAGTACACTTACGAGGAAGTTCGGGTGAGTTTGGATTAGGTTTTTTCCTAGAGTTTCCAAGCGAAGCCAAAGAATGCCCCTCGCAAGGGTCGTCAGTTGGCAAGAGAGCGAATGGGTTTTCGGAGATAAGTGGAACAGCTCTTTTAAGCATTTCTGCGCAAGAGCGTCTGGAGCGATCTTTGGCGAATCGCTTCAGTTTATCCGCGCGAAGTTTGTACATTGGGCATGTCAAAAGTGCATGCTGATTCTCCCCACAGTAAACACACTTCTCAGCGGGCCTACTGCAAGTATCATTCGCATGGCGTTCCCCACATTTACCACACCGTTGCTTATTGCTACAGTAGGTGGCCGTGTGACCTAGCTGCTTGCAATTGGAACAATTCATGACCCGCGGTACAAACAGACGCACAGGTAGACGAGCTCCTCCCACTTCAACGTAGCTCGGAAGTGCAGATCCGGCGAAGGTTACGCGAAACGAGTCTGATGGATAGTAATTCCCATCTTCGATGGACTTTGAGTGCAATTGCTTGCATTCCAAAATCTTAACTGATTGAAGGTTAGGGTCCTTAAAGCGGCCAACCCTGTCATTCATCAGATCATCGACAGTTAGACCCGCATCACCTACCACACCGTCAATCTTTACATCACGAGAAGGAATGTAGACGCGATACTTCATCGTAAAGAGGCTATTGCTAACGATATCATGTTATTCATGTTTCAAGTCAGTAACGACTATGCGCAGTTTATCTGACTGTACCTTTTTAATCTCGGTTACGGCCGAGTAATGTTTTGTCAGCTCCCGCAGCAGTTATGCTGTTTAACGGTTTATTTTTGGGCCAAAAGTATGCCACCCAAGGACCAGCGGATCCATCCTGGTAAACATTGACAGGGGGGGGCTGTGAGACATTGGGGGGAAGGTGGATCGGAGGTAACTTCTGTGTCCGAATCAAATAAGTGTTCCTCTTCCCCAAAAGATTCATCTTTGTAGGGAGATCCTTCTCCTTGATACATTTTGTTCCGGGAGCAACACGTTCGACCGCACTATTTAACTTAAATCAAAATAAAAAAAATCAAAAGCGATTAAAAAAATATCGATGAGAAAAGTAAAAAACGAAACACTTCACCAGTTGGCTCCTGACGAGCTGGTAGGTGAATTGATCCTTCGTTTTTTTTATTTATTTACCTTCACACAGTAGAGAGCTGTTATAGCTGGTCTAAACAAAGCCGTCTTTCAAGCAAGAAAACTGTTTAGCGCCGCACTACACTGCACTGCCCTTCACAATTTAACGTTTATAATGTTTATACTCCAGCCCTTGCTGGGATAAACACCTTCACCGTTATCGCCTAACTCAAGTTAATGTTACAACAAACAACTCGCCTGTATAACGAACGAGCGCTCGGTTACGAACGTCAACAGATTTTGACACATCAAAACCAAAGTGAGTCTCCGGCTAAACCATGTTGCCTCGCAAGGGTGGTTCCCCTAAGTCTTTATTTTAGAAAAAACGATTTCATTATATTTATCTTATGTATATATAGAACAATGATTTACACGTGCACTTAAAAATGTTGATTCTTTGACCTGATTTAAAGCATATGCTAACAGGTTGTCGCTAGGTAGATGAATAAACAAATACAAATGCGTTCATAGTAATATTGTTATTAAAACTCAATTTATTTTCTTACTTATAATCTTATAAAACCAAACTAAACCCACACTACAAACTGCGTGCTTGACAAAAAGATCGAGTACCCTTTTCCAAACATGACCCGATATTTCAATTCGCTAACTTGTTGCAACATTCCCGATGTTGTTTGCAATCTCAAGTAACACGTGAGAAATTTCTGAATACTTTCAATCATAAATCCATGACGTGCTGCAAAAGTAGATTTTATCTGCTATAAATGAATACGCCTATGCTCTTTCATAAGAGCAGCAGTGTTGGATCCTTTGCCACACACATCACACGTGAACCGATAGATACCGGTATGAACGGACATATGTGTGGTTAGGCGGTTTTTATTAACAAAGTCTTTGCTGCAAAAAGTGCACTTGTACGGTCGATCACTCGTATGAAGACGCATATGCGCAATTTGGTGTCGTTTGCGAATAAAATCTTTACCACAGACGGTACACACATACGGTCGCACACCGGTATGAAGCCGCATGTGTCCAGTCAGAGATTCGTCCAGGGCAAAACGTTTTCCGCATATGGTACATTTGAATTGCCTCTCGCCAGTGTGTAAGTTCCTATGTCGCATTAAGCTGTCGCTCCTGGTGAATGTCTTACTACATATATCGCAACAGAAGGGCTCTTTGTCGTGATGTACCTGGACATGTGTGTCAAGGAGATACTTTCGGGAGAATGTTTTCCCACAAAGCTCACATTCGCGTTGTCGTGGAGGCTCACCGGAATGAACGCGCTTGTGTTTTTTCAAGTGAGAACCGTCTTGAAATCCTTTGCCACATACATCACACGTGTGTTGATAGACACCTGTATGAACAGACATATGTCCTGTTAGGTTAGCGTTGTGAACAAAACCTTTGCCGCATACGGTGCATTTGTACGGCCGTTCACCAGTGTGTGAATAGCGATGTAGTCGTAAAGCGAAGTTCCTGGCGAATGCCTTACCGCAGACCTCACAACTGTAACGATGCCCGCCGGTGTGTGAATAGCGATGTATTCCTAGATCGTGATTTCTTGTGAACGCCTTACCGCAAATATCACAACTGAAGCGGCGTTCGCCGAGATGTACTCGGACGTGTTTTGCAAGGTGAGCCTTCTGATTGAACTGTTTGCTACAAAGCTCGCATTCGTATAACCGCAAGGAATCTACGGTTGAAATGGAAGAAGTATCATTCAAGCTATCGGGTGGATTTATTTTATTCTGCACGTCGCTGAAAATATGGGGAACATTAGTAATGAGATTAATGTAATCACACTACAATCGATCATGAATTAAGTATAAAAACAGAGAACGGACATACCTTTGACTAGATTCATTACAGCTTGTTAAATCGACCGTTGATGGCCCATAGTTGTCTGAACTGTAGTTAGCTTTTAAAAAATGGGTATCAACAATTTTCTTTTCAGCGTCTTGCTGATGTTTTTCTACTATTCGATCATCATTGTTGAGGGATTTGTTTATTGCTAGATCAAAATCTTTTGTCTCTGGTTTAATCTGGTGGGACAACAGGGACGTTTCCATATCATCGGTTTAAAAGTTAAGCGTGGGTAAAAAATCAGCCCTCAATCATTCAACTAAACTGTAGCAGTATGTACTATTGTTTATCACACTAATCTTCCAATGTATACACAAGTTATTTCCAGCGATCCGATGAATAGTTCAAAATATTGGCAGACAATCGTTGTACGGCTTACATAAATAAACAAACAATAATATAATTGAATCAGAGTGTATTTTAGAAGAGTGACGACAAAGACCAAATCTAGAGAAAATTTTCAATAGGACGTAAGTAATATTGAGAGCCTCTCTTTGTTTACTTTTTCTTTCGTTTATTACGACGTCAATACAACACTTTGCACTAATTTTCCAGCACATATCGAAAGCTGACGGTTTTTACTAGAATATTATGCAAAGAGTAGAGTAGTAAATGTTGAAATGGCCGAGTAATGAACAGAAGAGAAAGACCCCAAAGAGAATCTCTCATTGTTACTTACGTCCTATTGAAAATTTTCTCTAGAAATTGAGTGGTTCGGTTGTCATTTGACGTATTGTGCTCTTCATCGAAGATTAACGTGTGACGGAATCGATTGCAATAAATAGCAAAACAGTCGAAAATATACAATTGAGCATTACATACCGTTGACCAATCCCATGAATACCAATGCAGTTTCTTAGTTGATTGGCTACAAACGACTTCTCCAGTCTTATGCAGAAGTTATATAAATTTTATTCATATGATTTCAAAGCAGATAGACCATTCAAGCACAGAAAACAGACGTCCATCACAGAGAACAGACATCGAAACAGATCGAATAAAAATATTTAAAAAATGTGTGTAAACATTTGAATTAATATACGATAAACACTAGCGCCGCCACACCAACCTATCCCAACTATCCGTCAAATCTATTCCGGAACTGGTTCAAAATCTTGAATGGATTCAGTATGGAATCTTGCTCAAAGAAAACAACCGATTCCGACTATCGGTTGATGCATTTGAGCTGAAATTCATGCTGGAAATCCGGACTGGTTCCGGACTGGGTCCCGGTCAGCGTGGCAAGCAGAAAGTTAGCAAAAGTTGAGCAAAGCGAAATTGATGCTGGCAGAGTTTCTGCGAGCGATTTGTGCGAAAATTCTGGCAACGAATTCGCTCAAATGCAACAACCGTTTCTGACAGAAGCGATTAAACCAACCGATGCTGCTCACTTTTATCCAGAATCCAGCCAGAAATGTACGGCCAAGATCTCTGCACGCTTCCTGCCACATCTTTGTCAGATGTTTTGCTCAATTCGTGCTAAATTCTACCAGGTAGGACTTACCAGGATCTTTGCACAGTTTATGTTCGAGTTATGCCAGGGTCGGTTCCTGTCAATATTGGCCAGAAAACGCGAGCGAAATCGAGTTCGCCCTAGCTCAACTAACTCGACAGGATACGCGTAGAAATCTGACAGGCCTGCCAAACCAAGACTCTAGCAGAGCGGTCTCTGCTAGAAAATTTGCTCACTGGGTTGCTGTTGTCATTTCAAAGCGACAGTTTTATTTCTTACACAAGTTGAAAACGTTACTCGTATGTCAGTTCTCAGTGATAACAGCAAAACCAACATCAACTGTGATCTGAACGTCGGCGGACTTAATAATTTTTTTTGTCGAAGGACATCGCCAACTTGGTAACAACAGTGCCCAACCGACACAAACCATATCGAACAGCACCCATCCAAATTCAGCCACCGAACCTAACAACGTACAGTTCCACTTTCGTGACGTGGATGCAAGTGAAGTTAATCTAGTTATGCATGAAATAAAATCCAACGCTGTAGGCAGCGATGGAATTCCCATATCATTTCTGAAACTGCTCTCTCCTTTCTAATTGCCAGTGTTAGTAGAGCTCTTTAACAAAATCATCGCTACTCAAGTTTTCCCTAAGAGCTGGACGAAGGCTATTGTACATCCGATCCCCAAGAACTCACATCCAACGGAGCCGAAGGATTTCAGACCCATTAGTGTCCTACCAGCGACGTCTAAAATCTTGGAAAAAATTCTCCTTGCTCAAATTACCGAACACCTCAACTCTTCAGAACCGCCCATGTTGGCTGTAAATCAGAGTGGTTATCGCAAGCGATATAGTACAACCACTGCCCTCGCCAAAGTGAAACATGACATCCTAACTGGACTCGATGGTCATATGTGTACGGTTATGGTCTTGGTGTATTTCTTACTAGCTTTCAATTCGGTGATACATTTATTTATTTATTCGTCTTTGGCTAATTCTGCCATACAGACTGTTACTTAAAATTATTTAACATATACAGTAACAATATATAACAAAACTGTCAATCGAGCAAGATGCAAAGAACAATTCAGCATTCCAAACAAAATTTAATTACAAATTCAGCGCTGTGGGGACTCCCAAATGTCAAACTTTTCGTGAAATTGTCGGAGACAGAGTCCTAATGGCCATGTTGATGGAGATAGTGTTATTTTTCTTAGCCTCGCGTCAATTCCTACTTTGAATGAAATGAACGGCATTAATGCCTCGTCCTTCCATTCAGGTACGAGCTTCTTCACAATTGCAGCATTAGTTTCGAGTAATTCTGCGACCAGAGTAGCAATATCTTTTTCACTCAGTGTTCTAGACACGCATAAAGAATAGCCAGCAAAGATTTATAGAACTACTTGACTCCAAAGAACCAGAAACCTTACACTTTTGTTTCAATCGAGTGGACGACATTTGCGGGATTGATTGAGCTAGAGGTGAACTTGTTTCCGTGAAAGAAAAACGCGAATCAGCCATTTCGGTAATTGATTCACGAATTCCAGGGATTTCGTGTTTCTTGTTCGACACTTCTTTGATTATATCAGTACTGTATTTGTCTGTATTCATATCGACAGCAACAGTAGCCGCAAGAGCAGGGGTAAATGAAGTAGCATCGGTGATCGCCTCGCGTTTATCTCGAAAAGCCTGCATCTTGCGAACGCCGTCCATGATCGTCGTACACGGGGTACACATCCACCAGATATTCTTGTACCTGTTTCAGCGGGTGACCTCTGCATTAGTCAGCACAGCACATTCTGAATGATAATTATCCTGACAAAATCCATCACAAGAAATGGTTACCTCTCCAGGCATGATACGCAAGGTACATTCGCAGCAAAACATCTTCAGTCAGTACGATTTTCTCTTGTTCAATACAGCTGGTATGATGAAGAATAACGTTATATTGTTTCCGACAGTATAGAAGCGGTAGTGCCGAATGATAAAACAAAGAGATAGTTCGTTTAATCGGGCGAAAAATCGGGTTTTTATCACAAACGATGTAAAATGTACGATCCGAAAATAGTGCACTATAACTGACAAAATCGAATGGCAACAAAATACGATATGGAAATCGATCGCGCGACTATTTTCCACGTAAAATCGAAAACAGCTCAGCTGACAAACAACCGGTCGGAGGGAATACACACAACTCCTGTACTTCATACCAAGCTGCACAGTGAATTTAAGTTGTCGGAAGGCGCATGCAACCCAGTAAAATCGATCCTTCGTGATCGGAGCCAGATGACGCTTGTGCCTCAGCTCCCTGCTTTTCAGCCTTTACGTGAACAGTCTCCCTGCTGTCCTTCGATGTCAATACCAGCTTTACGCAGATGATCTGCAAATCTACACTACAGGTCGCATTGAGGATATTTATCTACTCATTCAGATAATCAACAGGAATCTCCTAGCGATTGAGCAGTGTGCTAAACGAAATGGACCTTCGCAATTCCACAACATGCATCGAACACTAGGAGAAACGTGCTGATAGAACGTGCTTTTCTGTGGAATCGTCTGCCGCTTGCAGTTAAATCGATGCCTTCAATGATGAGCTTCAAGAAAGCGGTTAAGAGAATAAGCAACTAATCTATACCTTTCCAACTTCTACGTTTGTTGTACACCTTGTTTTCCGCTGTCATATTCATTAATACCAGGTGATATTTTGAAAAATCTGTGCGCGGCCTATTTTAAAATCTGTGAGGCAAACGCTAAACGCAAGGTAAAAAATTGAGAAATCTGTGCATTGTAGACGAAAGCTGTGAAATCTGCGCATTAAAACAGAAAACTGTGAAAATCTGTGCAGTTTTTGAAATCTGTGCAGTATATTGAAAATCTGTGAAACACAGATAAATCTGTGCACCAAGCATCGCTATGATATATTATACATATGACTCATGGTTGTACGTCATTTCGCGGAATACCATTTCCCGGTATACCATATTCCGGAAAACCATATCCCAGAATGTACTATTTCCCGGAAAACCATTTCCCGGAATGTACCATTTCCCAGAAAACCATTTCTCGGAATGTACCATTTCCCGGAAAAACCATTTCCCAGAATGTTCCATTTCCCGGAAAACCATTTCGCGGAATACCATTTCCCGGAAAATATATTAAACCACGTACCTTCCCACCCAAGTTCCCACCACTCATTTTGATTACACTTGCTACGCAGCAAATGTCAAACAAACTACGAAATTCTCTCTACTTTAGAACATAAAAAGTAGTTTGGAAATATGTTTGGAATTTTATTAATTTTAAATGTAAGTTAGAATAACATATAAACAATGCTTCAGATATATTTATTTTGGGATTTTTATGGATTATGCATCTAAAAAATCTGCGGTTTTTCTTTCTTATACATGCATGCTTCCTTATCGTTATTTTTGGCATGTTTTTGATTTATATGTACTTTCTATTTCTATGTAGTTTCACATTCTTTCAAGTACTCTTTCAAAATATTCTTGGTGTTTTATTGGATTTAAGTACTAGTGGTCCTAACATACCTTCCCCATAGAAAATTTGACAGTTCATAAATTTCACAGTCGACCGACGAAAACGGGTGCATCGAGGTCGACAGATTAATTAAACGACCAAGTTGGGTTTCGTCGGTGGACAATTTTCGTCACCATATTAATCGCTAGATTTAATCTGTGTGAATCTGGTTCCAGTCTTAAACTATTCAACTAATTGGTTGAAATAGACCGATTTCAACAGATTTCGTCTGTCATATTTAATCGGTTGTTGAGTCGGCTGACGTCCATGTTAAACCTCCATAAGAGTCGGTGCAACAATCGACCGATTAATTGGTGGCATAGTCGGCCGATTGTGCCGACGCAAGCCGATTTAGTCGGTGGGAAAATCGGGAGGATTTTCTATGGGGTTATAACTTTTTGAATTATAATTGTTATTCTATGAGCTTATTCGCCTTCTTTTGGAGATGAGCAAATCATGAAAAATATTTTTGAATTTGTCTTCTTTAAAATTTGAGTACTTTTTGGGAAATTATTAATTCATAACAATCTTCTTTGAGACTTTGCCTTTTTTAAGCATAATCTGTTTTCTGGTACTTTATTGGTTTATGAGAGCTTGTTTTTTATTAATATGATCAGAGAGCAAAGATAAGGTGTCAAGCGAACCAAACAAAAACTTGGAATGCAGAAGAATGTCATCATGTTTTATTCCAGCACAGTCAATCAATATCTATAAAGCTTATCATATCTTGAGTGTAATTTTTTTTTGTCGCGGAATAATGTGAAATAAAGAATAGAGGAGAATAGGTTAGTTTAGTTTAAAAGTTGGTAGCTCTCTCGGTGTTCCATCTAAATATACGTAAATGGAATGACTCCCACAAAAGGAAAAATATTTCTTTTTCACGGATTCCTTGTTAAAATAATTGAACAAATCCAAGATTACTCTTCTATAACGGCGAAAATGAAATCCTTTGATTTCGACGATAAATTTAACCCATTCCTCTGGATCTCGAAGACCATTCACGAAAAAAGTGGTTAATTGTAAACGCTCGTGATAATTAAAGTTTTTAGAAACCAGAATTCTCTCTATGTAACCAGGCCACGTGTATGCAGGTCCACAAACATCTTGGAAGGTAAAAAACACATGATTCGTTGGGCTGTTTCTGTAAACTCGGGTCTAGTGGATTGTTCATGATATTGCCTTCTATAAAATGATAAGATTTTGAATGCTATAGAATACCATATATGTAAGTCAACATAGCTCTGGATTTGTTCTTAAAGTTCAAAATACATGTTTACTTTAGATTTCAATAGTATAAATAATTACCGAGAAAAAGTACATTCCGGGTAATGGTATTCCGGGAAATGGTACATTCCGGGAAATAGTATTCCGGGAAATGGTACATTCCGGGAAATGATATTCTGGGAGATGGTACATTCCGGGAAATGGTTTTCCGGGAAATGGTACATTCCGGGAAATGGTTTTCTGGGAAATGACATTCCGGAAAATGGTTTTCCGGGAAATGGTAAACCGGGAATCGACGTACAATCATGACTCATATTATCCTTTATTTTTCCTTGACCTGAATTAATGTTAATATAACAACAGGTTACCGTGTACAATAGTTGACAATAAATTAACAAATTCAAAAAATTAGCTTTGGTTTTCCCTAATCAAATCCCGTGTGAAAACCCGTGACCTATTGCCCGAACTGTCAACTATCCTATACGTACATGTAAAGTTCACGACGACACTAAAGAAACTTTCAAGCTAGAGTTTGAATATTTGCATGGGATGCAGAGGTGTTTTCTTCCTGAAATACGAGCTAGCTGCCAGTTTTCATGCTTTTGTGTCCGCCTAACTATGAATATAGTAACTATCCCGATGTGGAAATTCATCGCAACATCGCGTGCCTGCGAAATGTCACAACAAAGGCAGTAAACAGAGCAGATTTTATTTTTGTTCTTTCTGATAGGTTTCTCTGCTGCTCTTTCATATTCGCACGAGTGTTGCGTATTTTATGTTCAGAAAACTTGAGTAATCATTCGGTACTTCCAATTCACTGCAGCGAATTCTTTTCACTTACGTATTATATGCTTATCGAGTGTGGTGTGATAAAAGTTCCAGTTCATCAAATTATTCACCGGGTTGCGGACTCGCGTACAGGTAGGGAAAAGTGTGTGGGGCGGCAAGGCGTATGGACCCGCTACGCGTAACGCGAGCATATTGTTTTACTCTCGTTTCCTGCAGGAATTGATATATATTATTCTGTTCTCTTTCCAGATAGATTTGCCTACAGTAAGCCAGTCGTTGATCGGTGCTTCAGCTGTGCGGTTGAGGTAAAAGGTGAATTTCTAGGAAGTAGTTTCGTGTCATAGTCTTCTAAAGTAGTTGGATTACTAGTATTTGGAAATGGCACTCTCACTTTGCACCGGTAAGGTTTTTACCGCCTTCCGGATCAACCAGCGGACGTTTCAAGTAACTAAGGTAAGTTGTTTTGGAGGACTACGGGTTCTGCTATATTATAACATATGTTTGTCGTTTATGTATTATTACGACGTTGATTGAATTAATGCCCATTAGAGAATCAACTGGTCATATCAATGGGTAACGAAATCTGCATGCCACTCAATTGAAAAATTTACGCATCACATTTCCCACAGATTCCAATTCAGCCTTTCGTGGCATGGTCAATTTCTAATTCGATAATGGAACCCGGTGAATGTTGCGTTTCTGAGCGTCACGAGTAACGAATGTTTGCTTGTTGACGCACGGTATTGATCTTTTACTTTGCAGTTGTTACTGCTCTTGTCTAAGAGCACGATATTTTTTTTATCTTTGGCCCATGGCAAGGTTGCACGCAGACACAGGAAGATATTTTTATTTTCAATCGACTGATCGTTGCAGCACGTAATGTTTTTGAATATTTTATCGCATAATTTAGCATTATACGAATATTAAGGACGATACGTTGATAGGTGGTAGGGCACGATAGATATTTCATGGAAGATTATTCCATATTTTGAAGTCATGGGTTGAACATTATTGCACAAAAGCCCTCTGACAAAATGTAGAGAGATTTGGACAAAAAAAAAACAGAATGGTTTTATTTGTGTGCTTGAAAACCGAGCAACTAAATTAGGTTAATAGCATTAATTATTTCTTGTGAAATTAAATTAGGTTCTCGCAAAACAGCGGTGAAATATATGTCAGATCATCAACCACGATTTTTAGGTCAATAGTGAAGAGCCTAGGTTCTAAACTGGTTGAAAATCAATGTGCTTTGTAGAACCTTCGTAAGTTTATTGAAGTGTAAAAGCGGGCTAAACACATACATTGTAAGTTTTGAGATCTTATCCTTTGGTGTCAGATTCGGGAAGAACCAACAATAAGTGACTCTTACTCAGAAAAGTACATGAAGACTTATATTGCCCATAATTCATGCCCCCCATTCGCAAGTCAGTCCCATGTTCTATGGGATTCCATATCTATATGGGACTGACTTACGATTATAAGCATACATTCCACAGATAAAATCAGTTAAAAAACTTCACAATAAAAAATATATTTCTTATGGCGGAGTCCGAGTTTCATGCGCGAAGTCAGCTAAGGAGGGTTTAGTCAGTTTGTTCCAATATTTTTCCCAAAAAAAAAAAATCGCTGCGAGATTCGTTTAATATTCAGTAGAAATTAATATTAAATTTTTGAGATCGGAGGCCATGACAGGCGATTTGTCTATCACCTTTCGTGAAATTTATCCGAATTTTCAACAAAAATTTTAAAAATTGAGGAAGCTTGAAAGCTATCGTTGTTTGAAGATTACTTATTCTAGAAACTAACACTTGAGCGGGGGAGTATAATACTTGAAACTATATATAGTTTCAAATTACGTCATTAGGCATTGGTACTACTAGAAAACATCTAGCACACTAAGGGAAGAAAAAACAACTCGCCGGTATGCACAATGTAGAAAGAATCTCCCTACGTGTCGTTTACGACGTACACCAAACTGGTAAACAACGTTCAGCCAGGCCTCTCTGATGCAGTATAAATTCACAAACCAATCAACTGAATAATAAAATGTCGAGCCCTCGCCAGCTAGCTACTCGCGCAACCGTTGTCTGTCCGTGTATTTTAAATAAGTTTTTTTTTCTCCTTGCAACTGTATTTCTCCCGGACGCAACAGATCCTTTCCTGTCGCTACTCTACCAAGAAGGGCTCAAAGATCTACGAAAGCGCCGATGAGGCAGTTGCGGACATCCCAGACGGAGCCAAGCTGCTGGTCGGCGGTTTCGGCCTATGTGGCGTACCGGAAAATCTCATTGGCGCATGCGTGAAGAAGGGTGTCAAAGATCTGACGGTGGTGTCCAACAATGCCGGTGAGTTATATTGTTTTTTTGTAGCTACAAATGTTCATCGAGCAAACGCGCGGTGTAAGGTTAATTGTATAGTTATTGACTATAGACAATGTCAAGGTTAGCAATAGGGTCGCACTGATAGATTGGTCTTTTTAGTATACATGGAACGCATGATTCATTCACGTGTGTGATTTTCTCACTTGTCTGGTTGCGAAGCAGTTTAAGAGAGTATAGGAGTGTGAGTGTGATAATCGTTGATGGTATTACTCCACATGCCGGTCGCAGAGAATTAGCGAAAAAAGTAATAAGGTCGTCACGGTTAGCTCGTACTTGTTAGAATAAACGGGAAAAGGTATTGGTTTTGGGCATATAAGGAAACAGGGGAATATTTAAACATATTGTTTGCTGCATTGTCCCGTGACGCTAAACTTTCGATAATTTAACGCGTAACTGTTATGCTAAAATGCACTTTTCAATTTTTTCTATTCGTCTACCGCGTATTTTGAGAATTTAATATGGAAACTACGTTAGTGAACCGCTCGAGAAATGATCTCATGGGACAATGGGTAAAATAACATAAATATACTGCCCATAGTCGCAAGTCAGAATAATTCAGACAGAAAAGAATATTTTACAAAAGTATGCATTTTGTAGCACTTAATCCAACTATTCCTAACACTTCTTGCTTTTGAAGGAGGTAAAGTACAGGTTAAGAGAACGATAGAATATTAACAATAATGGTGTAGCAACGATCTGATAGTTGAAATATCTGATCTGAAGGTTTTAAGTATCCCTATGAAAACAGTTTTTTTTTCAAGAAAAATGGTTTCCTTAATGTTTTCCACAATCTTTTGTTTTAGAGTTATGGTATTCTGGTTGCAATTGAAAATCGAAGAATTGACTCGCGCCTTTCGTTTTTTCCCAATTTGCAGAGTGGGCAACTAAAGCGCATCTTGTATACATGTTAGAGAATCAACTTGAGCATCATCTACACCAGTTGCTCTTTGGTTCCGCACGCTGAAAGTAGGAGAAAAATCGAAAGACGCAAGCTCACTATTTCGATCTTCAACTGCAATCAGAATATCGTCGGAAAAGTTGCTGTATGGTACCTATCGCTTTATTTGGTTGAAGCATACTAGTTCGAAATTCAGTCGCTAGGGCGGGGCTGTTATCAACTTTTTAATAAAGCTAGATAGAAATGTGGTGTCTTTGAGAAAGTTGTAGGTTTTATGCAGATGCAAACTTTGTAGGTCCTGTGTGTTTCGGGATACATCATGTTTTGGTTAAAAAATTTGCTTGCAGATTATGTTTTCAAAAATGCGCCATAATTCAAAACTTGTAGGACCTACAATTTTAGTATCTTCACAAGATATACTTGTAATTACCTGACATGCAACTTTATCGTAGACACCATCTTTCTTCTTAATTCCGTTAAAAAGATGACAGCGCCGTCCTAGCGACTGAATTCCGAACTAATATGAAATGATCAAATAAAGCGCTAAAGAAAGATAAGGAAAGGACGTGTGACTTGTGGGTTAGCCCGCTTTTGGACACTAGGTACCCCCGGGGTTACCCCCTCGAACTACGAAAATGCTCGTAAATTGAAAGGTAGTTCATGTAATGGTCTTAATTTTTCTAGACAACTAGGGTCAATGAACTATTATTAAATCGTGTTAAAATGAAAAATGTGGGTTAGCCCATTTTGGACGCCAGCCATTCAGTTAATATAACTTTTTGCAAAGGATAAATTCACATACACTGAAGCATCCATTTATTTCCGGAATGGGGCTGAAGATTGGATGACGAAAATCGATGTCTTGAACCATTTCGTAATTCGGTTTAGATAAATTCTCTATAATCTCAACAATATGGGTATTTTCGGAATGGGCTTTACGAATTCATGAGTGAAATCGATGTCTTGATCCATTTTGTAATCCAAGATGGCGATTTCCGGTTTAGATAAATTCTGTATAACCTCAACAGTATGGGTATTTTCGGCATGGAGTTGACTAATAAATGACGAAAATCGATATCTGAATCTATTTTGAAATCCAAGGTGGCGGTTTCAATTTTCTATAACCCAAATAACATGGGCATTTTCGGAAATGGAAAAATATAGAGCAGACATAGATACAGTGATGAATAATTATTTCAATTAGAAAATTTTTGCTCAATCGGAAGCTGATCTTGGTCTTCAAAATGACGTCATTCACCGATTTCCGTCATTTCCTTGTCAATCCCGTTTCAAAAATAACTATATTGTTAGGGTTATTGAGAATATTTCTCAACCGGAAGTCGCCATCTTGGATTTCAAAAAGGTTCCGATTGTTCATTTTCATCATTTACTTGTCAAGCCCGTTCCAAAATACCCATTTTGTTAGGGTTATCGATAATATTGCTGAACCAACAAATTTTAATAAGATTTTTTTACGAACTAAATTCATAATAACGATTTTTTTTACAAACTGTCTATCTCTATTCAACGCATTAGCTCAAATGGTAGGATAAGGGTGCGTACTGCCTAGTACTCGACATTTCGCTTCGCTCTAACGCGAGTATTTTATATTTTCCAGGCCAGATTTTTATTGATCTGCTCCTTAAGGGGTTACACTACAGTAGAACACGAAAAAATGGCCATGTTTCAGAAATTTTTCTATACGCAATTAAGAAGTGAATCGAGATCCTGTCAAATGGGATTTATAGTACTAGTTGTGAAGCACAAATAAGATTTCAAGTGTTTTGTGACAAGATGGTGTCCATGCAGCCTTTACCCGTAGACGCCTCTTTTTGGAAGGGGTCCATGGTCGGAAACCTATCTCCCGTAATTTTTATCCTAGAGCTTAAAACTAAATGTTTTTCGATTTCTTATAACAATAGCGTATATAGGATTTTGGCGATATTCTGTTTTTTTCACGAAATGGCGCTCCTTTTAGTGAAAAAAAACGCTGAAAATGTCATAAAAATCAACGCAAAATTGCTGATTAAAAAAAATTAACCAATAAAAAAATAAAATCCTACGTACGTCGCTGGAGAAATTAATTTTGAATATGCTGTGAAAATTTCAAAAACGATAAAGAATCATCAGTTCGAATTACGTTTCCGGTCAGCTAAAAAAATGTTGTTTCGAAAAAAACGCTATTGAAGTTTTCAATACGCTCGGGGTATCCATAAGAGGCGTTGCGGGATGGGTATAGCGTAGATGGTAAATCGATTGCCTTGTACGCAGCGCACCTGGGTTCGAGTCCCGACCCCGCACATAGGGTTAGAAATTTTTAATAAGAGATTTTTCTAACCCGAAGAGGCGAATGACCTTAAGGTTAAAACCTCTATAATCGAAATGAAAAAAGGCGTTGCGGCAGAATTGAAAATTTGTACATTTAGCAATTATTGTCGCCTGTGGTTTTTTGGTATATCATTTTCAAGATCCTAAAGCACATTTTAGATCAATAAAAACAATTTCGACTTTTTTTAAATTCTGCCGTGGTGTAACCCCTTAAGAGCGGAGCAAAGATGTTGATAATTATTTAAGTGCAATCCAGTCAGTGTAAGCCGAGTTATCAGCGATATAATGTGACATCGTGACTAATGAGATGAATAAGGGCACGTCTACCCTAAAATTCAATTTACGAATCCCCGGTCTTGTTCGTAAAGGGAGGTTCCAGTGTATTTAGTGATCCGTTTAATATTTTTACGTCCTTATTTCCAACAAAGCAATGAGAGTTCCCTAT